>NW_015172572.1:116129-157794 GCF_001447785.1 Gekko japonicus
AGGGGTGTGGAGAGGCAGGGAGGAAGCAACTTACCCTCCCTCTTCTCCTGCCTCCTCCTGGCTGAATGAGGGCCGGAAGCGGGGCCGCCGGAAGCGGGGGGCGGGGCTTTGTCATGTGCCCCGCCCCCTGCACCTCAACCCGGGGAACTGCGTTCCCCCGCATTCCCCCCCGAAATGACCTCTGAAATTGGTTAGAAGGAAGTTAAAAGGAAAACTCAAAAGAGTCAAACCTGTGACACTTGGGAATGATAGAAATCCATGTTAACTGAAGTTCATGGTAAATTTATACTATAAATAACAAAACTTATGAGCAAGGTGAAGAGGATGCCCATCTGGTTAATGAGCAGAGTCAAGGAAGCTCTAAAAGGCAAGAAGTAAGTGTCTTTTCAAAATGGAAATTTTATCCAAATTAGATCAAAAAAGGAGCATGCACCGATAAAACAAGTTTATGCCTACATTAATGAGATCAAATAGAAGATGTTGAGGAGAATATTACTAAAAGCACTGAAACAAACAATGTTTTAATATATCAGAGGCAGGAAGCCAGTGAGGGAGGCAGCTGAACCATTCAGCAGCAAATGCATGAAACGAGCACTAAAGGAGAATAGGGAGAGTACAGAGAAGCTGTACAGAGAGTACAGAGGGTACAGAGAAGTACAGAGGCTTTCCTGGCACTTCCATCCTTGAACCTTTCCAGTCCAGCTTCTGCCCTGGCCATGGGATGGAAATGGCTCTGGTTGCCCTTACAGATGACCTCCATAGACATCTGGATCAAGGTGGGTCAGCACTGCTGTTGTTATTAGATTTTACGGCAGCATTTGATACGGTCAATTACAATTCAGGGGACTGCCTCCTTTCTCCTCCTTTCTCCATGGTCAGCGACAGAAGGTAGTCCTTTCTCCATGGTCAGCGACAGAGGGTAGCGCTGGGCGAGAGGGTCTACCCATGGTACCCACTAGAATGTGGAATGCAACAGGGGGTGATCCTCTCGTGAATGTTATTTAACATCTATATGTGCCCCCTTGCCCAGCTAGTCTGGAGTTATGGGCTGGGTTGCCATTAATATGCTGATGACACTCAGCTCTTTCTGTTATTAAGGAAAGAATTAGTAAGCACATTGATGAACAAAAACTATTGAGGCAGACTCAGCATGGGTTCTGTAAGGGAAGATCTTGTCTCACTAACCTGTTAGTGTTCTTTGAGGGGGTAAACAAGCATGTGGACAAGGGGGACCCAATAGATGTTATTTACCTTGACTTCCAGAAAGCTTTTGATAGTTCCTCATCAAAGGCTCCTAAGTAAGCTAAAACAATCATGGGATAAAAGGACAAGTCCTTTTGTGGATCAAAAACTGGCTAATTTATAGGAAACAGAGAGTGAGTATAAATGGGAAATTCTCTCAGTGGTGGGTGGTAAGCAGTGGGGTACCACAGGGATCAGTACTCAGTCCAATGCTTTTTAACTTGTTCATTAATGATTTGGAGTTGGGAGTAAGCAGTGAAGTGGCTAAATTTGCAGATGATACGAAGTTGTTCAGGGTGGTGAAAACCAGTGAGGATTGAGAGGCACTCCAAAGGGATCTGTCAAGGATGGGCGAGTGGATGTCAACATGGCAAATGGGGTTCAATGTGGCCAAGTGCAAGGTGATGCACATTGGAGCCAAAAATCCTAAATATAAATACACATTGATGGGGTCTGAACTGGCAGAGACAGATCAAGAGAGAGATCTTGGAGTTGTAGTAGATAACTCACTGAAAATGTCGAGACAGTGTGTGACTGCAATAAAGAAGGCAAATGCTATGCTGGGGATTATTAGGAAGGGTATTGAAAACAGATCAGCCAATATAATAATGCCCCTATATAAATCAATGGTGAGACCTCATTTGGAATACTGTGTGCAATTCTGGTCACCACACCTTAAAAAGGATATTATAGCTTTGGAAAAAGTGCAGAAAAGGGCAACTCGAATGATAAAAGGGTTGGAACACTTTCCCTATGAGGAAAGGTTAAAGCGCTTAGGGCTCTTTAGCTTGGAGAAAAGACGACTGAGGGGTGACATGATCGAGGTTTATAAGATTATGCATGGGAAAGAGCAGGTAAAGAAAGAGGTACTTTTCTCCCTTTCTCACAATACAAGAACCCGTGGGCACTCCATGAAATTGCTGAGCGGTCGGGTTAGAACGGATAAAAGGAAGTACTTCTTCACCCAAAGAGTGATTAACACTTGGAATTCACTGCCACAGGAAGTGGGCACTCCATGAAATTGCTGAGTGGTCAGGTTAGAACAGATAAAAGGAAGTACTTCTTCACCCAAAGAGTGATTAACACATGGAATCCACTGCCACAGGAGGTGGTGGTGGCTACAAGCATGGATGGCTTCAAGAGGGAATTAAATAAGCATATGGAGCAGAGGTCCATCGGTGGCTATTAGCCACAAGGTATAGATAGGGACTCCGGGGCAAGTGATGCTCTGTATTATTGGTGCTTTGGGGGGGGAAGGTCAATAGTGGGAGGTCTCCTAGTGTCCTTGCCCCACTGCTGGACTTCCTGATGGCACCTGATATTTTTGGCCACTGTGTGACAGAGTGTTGGATTGGATGGGCCATTGGCCTGATCCAACATTGGCTTCTCATATGTTCTTATGTAATGGATGGTCCACCGTCTTCCGTTCCTGGAAATCTGGCTGAGGCTTTGGGCACTGTGGCTGGATGGTTGTGGCAGAGTCAATTGAAGTTAAATCCATAAAAGACAGAGGTCCTGTACCTGGGTCATGGGGGTATGGAGGTGGGCACCAGGCTTCCAACACTGGAAAGGACACCTTTGGTGCCAGCCCAGTCAGTGAAGAGCCTGGAAGTAATACTGGATGCCTCCTTATCTATGGAGACCCAGGTTCCTGCAGTCGCCAGATCTGCATTTTTCCATCTTAGGCAGATCAGGCTACTGAAGCCCTTCCTCTCCCCCCAGGACTTAGCTACAGTGACACATGCAATGGTCACTTCCAGACTTGATTACTGAAACTCACTCTATGCAGGCTTCCCCTTGAAGTTGATCTGGAAATTACAGCTGGTACAAAATGCAGCGGTGCGCCTGCTGATGTCAATGTCTGTGCGGACTCACGTTTGGCATGTGCTTTGTCAGCTGCATTGGTTGCCGGTTGAGTACTGGATCCACTTCAAGGTGTCGGTAATCACCTTCAAAGCCTTATAGGGCCTGGTACCAACATACCGAAGGGACCACCTCTTCCTATATATGCCGAAGAGTGTTACGCTCTGATAATCAACAGCTCCTGGTGATCCCTGGCCTAAAGGATGTCTGCCTAACATCAAACAGGGCCAGGGCTTTTTCTGCCCTGGCCACCACCTGTGGAACATGCTCCTTACTGAGATCAGGGTCCTGTGGGACCTTATTCAATTCTGCAGGGTCTGCAAGATGGAGCTGTTCTGCCAGGCCTTTAGCTGAGGCAGCGGGCGTCCACACTTGCCCCTGCCCCAAGATTGCTGTCTCCCACCCACTGATAACTGGCCATGTTTATCTACATCAATGGGCCAGTTTCCCCCTACAGCAAGCTGTGATTATTGATTTTATATGTTTATAATGTGTTTTAAATTTTATTGTATTTATTGAAATGTTGTAACCCGCCCTGAGCCCAACCTACAGGATAGGCGGGATATAAATGCGAAAAAATAAAGAAAATAAATACATCAGTCTGCTGTACTGAAGAAGATGGTGGGGCCCACACCTGAACAGCTTTGTTGAAACTACCTAAACAGCCAAGTCACAAAGAGAAGACATGAGATCTTCTGAGGCTAATTGACTGATTAAAAATTAACAAGTCACTGAGTCCAGATCACATACACCAAAAACTTCTTAAAGAACATAAAACTGAAATTGTCGATCTCTGAAAAACAATATGTAATTTGTCACTAAGATCAACCTTCTTACTAGAGGATTGGAAGTTGTAAATGTAAAACCAATTTCTTTTTAAAAGTGATACAGAGGAGGAAGGAAATTACAGGTAACCTAGTGGAAAGTGTTAATGGAGATACGAGTATTAAGGATATAAAAAGCATGGGTTTTGCCATTCTGTCTCCACCAATCTTTTGAAGTTCTTTGTGACTGTCAGACATGCAGATGGGGTTGTATGGAAGCAGTATGTGCTTTTATTTTTAGATGATTAATTTGAAATAGAGATTCTAAGTTGTTTCAGCTTGATCCCTGTGAACTGTTTCAGTTGAAGACCTTGGGGTCTTTTTTTTCTTTAAGAGCTCTACACATGCAAGTAATAATTAGCTATTTGGCCTTGATTGGCTGGCAGGTTGTTTAATATTGCCTTTCTTTAGAACACTAGGTCTCCATCCTGATCATGTGGGTCTGAGAGCCTGAAACTCTGTTGGTGCTGGCACATTTGTCTTTTCACTGTCACCATGCAGTGATCTGTTATTTTTGTAATCAACTTCAATAAACTTTGTCGGGCTTCCCAAAAGCTGAAGTGTGGAGCAGCGTTGTTAATGGGTGACTCCCTCTCCTTTCTTAAAGCCGAACTGGAGACTAAAGAGGTGAGTCTCTAAAGAGCAGAGTGCTTTGAGTCCTGCCAAAGTAAATAAGCTGCTCCTTGCCAACTCGAGGTCTGGAGCTCCTGCAAACTTGGCAGGAGAACCAAGAAAGAAGCTCCTGGTTCATACGTGGTGGCAGTGAAGTAGGAGACTCTGGGCATGGCTGCTTGGAAGTTTGACAGGAGAAGAACGTTCTTTTTTTGTCTTTTTTATGTTTTTCTTTGAAACAAAGCTAGTATGAGTGCAGACCATAAAGCTTCTTTATCAGGCAGTTTGCCTGACCAGGTAATTTATGGAACAGAACTTGCTGCACTGTCTAGCTGTACTAGAACGTTTTTTTTTCTGAATTATCAGTGCAGTCGCACTCTTGCATTGAAGATGATTTGCGGGGCCTCGGAATGATCCCGGTGGATAATAATGAACCATTCAGCGTTCTTCAGAGATGTGGCCTGGATTTGGAAACAGACCCCTATCTGTGGCAAGATAGACCACAAAGCAGACCAAAAGAAAATTATGCTGATACCTCACTCCAGCAATTACAGCCTTCATGTACACCTCAGCCAGTGAACAATGGAGGGAATCCCTTTGTGAATGCCCAGATGACTGCATCAACGCACCCTATAGTCCCTCAAAGCCAGCAATCAGCAGCAGCAGTGCCATCTGTGGAACCAGTGGATCAATTAGGCAGTCTGCTAACTCATTTACTTGGGCAAAATGGGCAACAGATGAATATGCTCCAGAACCATCTCACCCAAAATCAGGATGATAGATGGTGTCGGATAAAGTTCCCAGAGCTGAAGCCAGGTGAGGATATTACTACCTTTTTTTGCTTTATTTAAATCAACTGCAAGTGGCTATCATCTTCCAGAGAAAGAATATATGGGGGCAATCAGATGCTGGGTGCATGGGGAAGTTGCCAAGATATTATCTCAACTAGCCCCAGATCAACTGAGAGACTATCAGTATTTTAAACTTCTAGCTCTCCAGCAATTTGGACACTCTACAGAACAACTGAGAAGATGCTTCTGTGCTGCTAATTTGAGGCTGGAAGAGTCCTATAGTGCATTTGCCAGTAGAGTCCAGAGACTTTGCATGTAGTGGGCAGATAGCACTCGAGTATCTACTTTTCAAGATTTCTTGGAGTTAATAGTGAGAGAACAAATTCTTCACATCATCCCTCAAGAGCACGCAGCTTTAGCCCATGCTCAAAGACCCAGGAATACACGTGCACTTGCAGAGGTGTTGAATGAAATTGCTGCTGCAAAAAAGCCACTACAGCCTCAGCGCCCTGCATTTGTCAAGTATATGGAAGATTGTCCACTTCCACCCTCATGACAGCCAAGGACTGAGTATCAGCAAAGACCTCCAGTTCCAACTCCCAGGCAATGCCCTCCAGCTCAAGTAGAAGCCCCTGCTCAGGAAAAAAAAAGACTTGCCAGCTTTAGGCCAGCAGTGCCATTCTGTTACTACTGTAAGCAACAGGGCCATATTCAGGCTCAATGCCCCCTGTTAATGGAAAAGAATGTCCTACAACAGCCGAGTATCCATCTGATTGCAAGCCAGTTGCTGACATTGTCAGCCGCTCAAGATCAGGAGATGCAGTCTCAAGATGGTCTGTCAGTTGCTTACTTGGGAGAAGGTTGTCAGGCCCAGATGGTATGTAAGCATAAACTGGGGGGGGGGGGAGTAATTGGCCTGCTAGAGCAGTGCAGTTTAGAAAAAGTCAACAGAATCAGTCCCAGAGTGCATCCCAATTGTTAGAACATAGAACTGAGATGAATCGTATTGATTCCAGTATATATTTTACAGGTGAGCTGTGAAAAAAGTTTGGGCAAAGTTCCTCACCAAAGACTCCTGAGAAAACTTTCATATATAAGTAGTTTCTTATATTCTTAATGTGCATTTTAAAATTAGTGAAAATTGGCTCAATGTCTTAGTCAGCAGATGTTTTGCCACTAAAAGAAAGAAAAAGCTAAGAAAATCATGGTGGAAATACAAAATTAGAGGACAAAACTATCAATAAATACAATCTGTTCATATGCAAGGTTTTATTTAATGTTTGAAAGATGTTGTTTAAGTAAAATTTAGTATTCTGAAAATTCTCTTACAGGATAATCAATCTGAGCTGAAATAGCGATGCTTGCAAAAAAAAAACCCTTTCAACAGCTTCAAAAAGTGGCCTCTTTAGGGTCTTTCAGGAAACACTACCAAATGTGATAAAGGGTTTCAGAGGGAAGGCACTGAGAAGTGTACTGTCCTCACTCTGAATTTGCTTTCTTTTCTGTCAGTGATATTGGATTGTTCATGCAACATCATGACTTCAAGTTAATTGAATCATTCCTGTTCTTTCTAAAACAGTAAAAAGGCAACAGCAGCTTGAGGAATGAATAGGCAATGGACACAATGGTAGGGGGAGAGGGAGGTGATAAGGGAAGACTTTTAATCTTCAGGTTATACTGTTCACCAGATTATACCTTTGAAACATGACTTCCGGGGAAAATGGCAACCTGAACAGGAGCATTCTTATAGGCTCCAGACTCATCTTGTTGTAGGGTACACTGGAGCCAGGAGAGGAGAATTTATATTTTTGTCCTCACCTCTCCCCCACAGGAGAGACCCGACTGACATGTGAATCCAATGGAGGTCTGATTTATCAAGTCCCAGTGGGTTCTGATACCATGAAGGACAATGGAGAAAAATAGGCTATTTCTAAGGTTGACTCTTCCCTGTTTTATTTTTCTTTTCTCTATAATAATCTTCTTACATTCTTGGCTCATTTTTAAAGACTCTCACCTTGGCTTCATTTTAATAACAAGAATTCAGTGGAATTACAACTGCAGCAAAACCTAGAAGATTGGCAGACTGCCAGCAACATCCGACCTCAACATATTTACTTCTTCACTGGAAGTCCTATTAGAGTTCTATGTAAGAGAAAAGACTACACCTTCCTAACTGAAAAATTAAAACAGAAAAAGATTTCATTTCGATGGGACAAGTTGGAGGGTGTAATTTTTACTTTTAAACAGCAGAGATTCAGAATATTTAAAAGAGAGTTAGAGGAAATGCAAACAGAGACGTCAGAAGAAGATCCACAACAGCTGCAACAGGAAATGGAAAAGGAAGATACCGAATTAGATGATACAGGTATTGACTCTTTTAAACCTAAAATCTAAATATGGATTACAAATGCCTAGCATAGAATATGAATACAGCAAACGTTCCTCAAAAGAGAGATAAAAATATTTCATTATTTGAAAAAAACTTAAAACAAGACATTATTTGTTTACAAGAAACCCTTATAAGATATACAATAGTCCCCCCTTCTGTATTTTTGTTATATTAACTATTTGCCAAAAGTAATAGCGGGTATGTAGAAATGGCAAAAATATACAGTATTGAGTATGCAGCAACAGTGAAATTAGTAATTCAGTTGAAAAACAGATTAGTTATGAAATTTGAAATGTAAAATGTTGAATATAAATGTATCCCGACAGAAGTTTTATAGTATTTTGTAAACAGTGACCCAAAAACCTTTCAATGTAACAAAGAAGGTGCTGGAGAGAAATATTTTCTATTTCATATATTTTGTTTTATATTATCATATTTTATACATACATAATTATGATCTGTAATTATTTTTCTTTTCTGTATTTTCTTTTATTTATCTTTTTGTTTTGCAAAAAATAAAACATAATATATATAAAAAATAAACATCTGGCTTAGCCTTAAGCAACACACTGAACACTCAAGTGTTTTTTTCCTTTGGTTGTGTGGGAGGAAGGCCCTAAAGGAGCTGGTTTATATTTCTGTTCATCGGTTTTGAAAAATTAATGTGGAGTTTCGATTTTGAATAATGTTTTCTGCATGTATGCCTCCTGAAATGATATAATTCCAAAACCACTCCTGCGAAGGAAAATGTTATGCTGTGAATGGTCCTGAAACTAAGTTAACAAATGAAGTATTTTCTTATGAAATACGTAGAATACCACTTTGCTGGTTTTGATTTAGAAGCAAAGGAGGTAGCCTCTGAGGTTACTGACAAGACATTGCAACATTTTACTATCTGCCCTGCCCCCTTCTTTTCTATAATTCAAGGAAAGGACTTAGTGGCAACTGCTAGACAGCTGCCTTCCTCTCTTCCATGCAATGCCATCTGATCAGGGCTCAGCTACATGTTACAACATTCACTTTTTATTCAGGTGAGCCCCAGTGAAGAGTTTATGTATGATGTGCTGTTTCATTTGCTCTCTAGAGGTTAGACCATGAGCTTGCATTTTTTCCATAACTGCTAGGTAGTTGTTTATAATTAGTGCATTGTGAACACTGTTAAGTATGCAACTCAACAACGAAGTAAGTAACAAGTGAATCAGCTTTATTGAGAATGAGAACTTCCAAAAGATCACACAGCATCAGACCACACACAACAACAAACAGTGGAGCATAGCTCCTTTTAAACTCTCCCAGGCTGGGGTAGCCACGCCCTCACACAGTTAACATCCAATCATATTACATGGATAATGACCAATCAGTTGTCTTCCCTCCAGCACAGACTCTTACATTTAATTGGTTACCTTTACATGCTTCAACCAATGGTGTTGTTCCAGATTACAATCCATCTGAGGTTTCAAGCTTTACATTACATGTTAATGGCAAGACACAACAAACACCACTTTTGTTATCAAATGTAATCTATTCCATGCACACACTTGCAACTAACAATGTTTGGACTTTGGGGCACCAGAAACCATAAAAAGCCGCCATTTGCTGTTTTCCAAGGCCAGGCATAACATTAAAATGACCCTTCGCTGGAACTCATTGGGCTTGTGACAGGGGGGGAATCAGTTTTGTTTTTTACATTAAACACTTTCCAGCCTAAAACAAGGGGTTGCTATTGGCTGAAGACAATAACAGCTAGCCTTTGCTCCAGGGTGGGGGGACGTGATAAGCAGAATTTCACAAATATCAGTCTTTGGATCTCTTTGGGGCTTTTGGGGAAAATGCAACATGTTTCTTATACTTGATAAATACTTTATTTTTCTATTTATTCCCATTTGTTCTCACAAAAGAGGATTCAAAGTAGCTCATAAAATTATCCTCTTCTCTAATGTTATCTGCACAACAACCTTGTGAAAGTGTGTGACTGTTCCTAATGTTATCTGCACAACAACCTTGTGAGTGACTGTCCCAAAGTCATTGAGCAAGCTTTCTTGGCAGAGTGGGTACTGAACCTGGGTTTCCCAGATCGTAGTCTGACACCTTAACCACTATATCATATTGACTTTGGTCATGGACAGCTACATCATAACAGCGAAGGTCATCTACTCCTCCTCTCAGTAACAGCTGTTCAATACACATGAAGTCATTCCAAGAGACAGAAAAGTCAGCAAAAAGTTACTTGAAGCCTCTCTACACCAACGTTCCCCACAAAGATGGACTACAAGCTATTAGCAACTCCATGGCCAACCAAATTCTGCCAGTTTATCCTCACCTGAAACTACTTCAGATTTGATGAAGATTCATTCCTTCAGATCTCTGGCACTGCCTGGACAGCCACATGGTACCACAATATGCCAACATTTTCATGGCTAACCTGGAACAGTGATTCCTCAGCTCCCAACTATTAACACCCCTCTTGTACCTAAGATTTATTGATGACATTTTCATCATTTGGATCCATTGGAAAGAATTACTGAAGAAGTTCCACCAGGTCTTCAGCAACTTCCACCCCACCATCAACCTGAGCATGAATCAATCCACACAAGAAATACTTTCTAGACGCCACTGTACAAGTACATAATGGAAGTATAAAATCCATCTTATAACAGAAACCCACTGATTACCAAACATATCTATATGCCTCCAGTAAGCATCTTAAACACACCAAATGATCAGTTTTCTACAGCCAGGTTCTACACAATAGCCGCATCTGTTCCAATCCCTGAGACAGAGATTCTCACCTGCAGGATCTACAATAGACAGTCTTGGAATTAAAATGCCTGCCTGATATAGTACGGAAACAGATCAGAATGATACCAAGGGATAACCTGCTCCATGATAGGCCCAAACAAAACCACAACAGAGGTCATATACAGCTCTCAGCTCAAACTAGTTCAACACATTATACAACCTGAAACCTATGTTGGAAAATGATACTCCTCCCTTGTAGTCATTGAGAGGCAAACCTTTTCTTGCCCACAGACAGCCTCCTAATCTCAAAACCTTCTCACCCACAGCAATACCCTTCCAAACATTCACAGACTCTGGAACCAGGGCCTGCAACAAACCAAGATGCCAACACTGTCTGCATATCCACTCTGACAACACAATAACAAGATGTAACAACACCTGCCATACCATGTTAAGTTAATTCACTTGTTCATCTTCCAACCATCTTCCATTTTCATGCATGGTACCTTTGCAGCCTTTACAGGCATTCTTTACAACACCGCTCCCACCTCCTGACTAGAATAAAAGAACTCAGAGATCTCCATTTATACTAATTTAAAAATTATTTAAAACCAGAATGTACATAATTAATATTAATAATAATTGGGCTTAAATCCAATGGAAGACTTTCACATGAGTTAGGGTCCTGGCACAAGTGGAAATGTGAAAAAATACACATGCTAGCCCCTTGCACTAAGGTAAACATAGTACATCCTGAACTATTTTGTTCTTTTTACAAAATATTATGCAAGTAATTTCTGTGCACTGTGAGATACAGGGAGGAAAGTGCTATGTGTTACACAAGAACTTACGTAAGCAGAACTGAATTAAGCCTGTTCATGTTTTCACTTGTGCCTTGCTGGATCCAAGCCATGATCTCTTGTGAATTTATGCCTTTGTGGTTGATATTAGGTATTGATAAAAAGTTACCAATAACATAAAAGGTGGTGCTCCCAAGCTTTTCCTGTCTCTGCCTTGATTACTCCTTCTCCTGTCCTGTAACTAAATTAAGAAGTACCATCATAAACAGAAAGGTTTACTAGACACTCAGTGCAAAAAGCAATGTTGTCTTTTGATAATTTATACATCCATGTACATTAGATAGAAAGGCAGTGTTTCCATTTGCAGGTTACAATAACAGCTATTGATCATCCTTTGTTGCATATCACAAACAAAACATTACTGAACATTCCCATCTGTGCTAAAACAATCAACGAATTTTTGAATGAACAATTCTCCCTGCTATGAAAAACAGGCGAATATTCAAGATGACAGACTGAAATGCCATCTATCATGTTTATATTACATTGCTCATGAAGGCACAGAGTTAGCAGACAGATTTTTTTTCCTTGAGTGAAAATAGATTTTCTTTGACTAAGAATGGGGGGGGGGGATAGCTCCTTAATACTTTGTTCCAAAAATAGACCAAAGCAATTCAACAACAGTAGAATCATATTCTTTTGAATAGACTTCAGCGGCTGAATTGCCCACTAAAATCAGAGTGGAAACACATAAGTAATTGTAATAGTATCTATCTGTAGCTGAAACCAATCTCAGTCCTGTCACTTTTAATGGCTAGAATAATAGCAGTTGATAAAAAGAAAATGTCAGGTCACTGCATGCTTACACTTTTTTGGGGGGGTTTGAGGCTGTAGAGAATGGACTAGAGACACTCAGAGAGCAAAGGTCTGATTTCTACAACATAGGAGTCACAATCCCACATTGTCTAGTTAGGGGCTCCATGCCCCAAGAGTGAATGAAGCATAAATATCATAGACAAAATGAAGAAACACAAAGCCAGAGCTCATGACTAGTCTTGGTTGTTTTTGTTTTGCATCAGGCTCTTGACATATAAAAGAAATCTTCAGGAAAAATACATATTTACAGCTCTTATTAAAATACTTGAAACTTTATAAGTCACTGGCTGGAGTTAGGCTGTCAGGTTGTATTTCAGAGTATAGGTCACAGAAAAAGGTATAGGAAAAGGCATTGTGAGAATTATTGCACATATGCTGTTATTTTCTATTTCGAGACTAAATTTTAGGTACAATATGCTTCCATTCTAAGACCATGGCAAGTTTTCCTTTGATTTTAATAGGGGATGACTATATCCTTCTTTAAGGGAAGGTGAAAGTAGTTCTTTCTTTGGGAAAAAAAATTGCTGTGAACTCTAAAATGAAAGAACAGTGCTGTTCCACTTTTGTTTCACTGATTCTCTCAATATTAATAGAGACAGGTTTAACATCTTTTCTTTTTATTTGACTTGTTTGATGTTCACAAATGTGGAAAGATGCCTTAGAGAAAAGATTTAGCAATCAATATAAAATAACAGACACACCAAACTACTAAATTGTTCCATTTACAAGACATTGGCTCATCTTAGATTATTCTCCAATCCATAGTTTCAAGCACAGGTATAAAAATATGGCATTTTCATTTGTATTTATTGTTTTTAGGGCTATCCAGGAAATAGGGTTACATGTGTAGGTGCCATTTACATGTACTTCCCTGCCAATCCTCATTTTGGGTCTGTTTATACACAGGCAGGCCCCTGGGCTGATGAAAGAGGGAAGTAGAACTTGACTTTATTGACCACAAAAAAGGACAGAAGAGGCAAGAAAAGAGATGCAAATATAAAATGCATTAAATAAGTAGGTGCCATATCCAGATGGATCCCTCCTATGGCTTGTTGAAATCCACCCATTAGCATTTTCCAACGAAACACAGACTGTGAAGATTGAAGGGGAAGCCGAGGAAAGACCTAGTGTCAGCAATTAGAAGGGGTAGGAGGGGAATTCTTAGTTTTCAATTAATCTCATAGACCATTTAAACATCAATAATTAGCATAATTTTATTTTAATAATTTATAACCAGGCTGATCCAAACAATTTACATTTGAATTTTATTAAGATCTAAATGATTTCCCTTCCTGTCCTCATAAGAACATAAGAGAAGCCAATGTTGGATCAGGCCAATGGCCCATCCAGTCCAACACTCTGTCACACAGTGGCCAAAAACACCAGGAGCCATCAGGAGGTCCACCAGTGGGGCCAGGACACTAGAAGCCCTTCAACTGCCCCCCCCAAGCACCAATAATACAGTGCATCACTTGCCCCAGACTGAGAGTTCCTATCTATACTTTGTGGCTAATAGCCACTGATGGACCTCTGCTCCCTATGTTTATCCAATTCCCTCTTGCAGCTGTCCATGCTTGTAGCCACCACCAGTTCCTGTGGCAGTGAATTCTATGTGTTAATCACTCCTTGGGTGAAGAAGTACTTCCTTTTATCCATTCCCTCCTTCCCTTCCCTGCAATATCTGTGTGAAGAGCAGGTGGCATACTTCTTATTTATTTGTTTATTTAAAATATGTCTAAGCCTGCTTGAGAAAACCTGCCCAAGTGGGATCCATATAAGGTTCACTATGGGTGTGTTCAGATGCGCCATTTGATCTGGTGTCATGACAGTTCAGCAATGGATTTTATATGCACGATCACACAGTCAACATCTGCCTCCTGTCCCCAGTCATTGGTTTCCAGCTCAAAACCCCTTTAACCCAGAGTATTTTGTTACCAGGTACCAAAGTGGTGTTTTCTCAGCTCTCCCGTTTAAAGCCGCATTTTTCCTGTGTGATTGCTCCTCCAGTGTCGAGCCACTTCCGGTTTAAACCTCCTCCCCACTCAAAAGCTGCCTGAGGCTTCTGCTTTTCGCCTGCCATTTTTTTATGCGTTGGCAGTGTGCAGATAGGTGGAGCTCCGCTACCGTGTTTAGAAAACCGACATTTAAACGACCACTTGTTTTATAGTTTAGATGAGTTCGGGATCTCACGGAGGCCATTTTCAGGTCAAACGTTTAAAGGGAAGTCTTTTGTTGGAGGGGTTGGATTGATTTGCCCTGGTGTTTCTGCGCATGCACCATTATAGTTCCCCCCATTCTATGGATGAGTGCCTATGCACATGCGCAAACTGAGAAAAATTTTAAAAACCCGCCGACACACACTCCCGCACACAGATAGTGTAGACACCGGGGAGCGACCTGAGGCGGGATAAGGGAGGTAAGTGTGATCGCAATTATCCAGATAAAAAATAATCGTGTCAGATCCAGACCAGTTTAAACTGCTCTCAGCATGCCGTCTGAACACACCCACTGTGTGACAGAGGGGATGATCTAAACCACAAACTCATTTGGTTGAACGTACAAAACTGTTCACAGTGCTATTTTCTCTTGAGACTGATGAACTGTTTATGAAAATTTGCCAAGGTCATATAGTTTCATAAAGGTAATAGTAAATTAATTCAGCTCCAGTATTAATACTCTCCTCTCACCCCTCATTCTAAAAAAGTATAGGACTGTGAATAGGAAGTTAAGTAATTTATGGCATAGAAACGGAGAAATCATTCTGTCTAAAGAGCAAAAATGTTTTGATAAGATGACTATATCATAGTGCTTAAGAGTCTTATTTTTGGTTGTTGTCATAACAGTTAATACATCAGTAAATAAATTCCAGGTCCTTTGTAGGTAAATTCAGCTGTGCTTCAGAGGCTAGTGGGCCCTTCTGGCAAGTTGTGGGACTCTGGATTGGCATTTGCTGTGAAATAATAAAGTACCATTCCCCTTTGATTTAGTGAATCCCAAGCTTGGGGCTAACTCACATCTTTAAACTTCATTCTTATTAAAAACAAAACAAAAAACAGGAAAGTGAACCAGACATGCATTACTGTGAACAAATGGGGTGGCAAGTATATCATGTGACAGTCAATGGAATAATACTTTGTTCATTTTCTCATAGGATATTCTACTTGCTGGTTTTCTAGAGAAGGTCAGAAATTTAACAAAATGAAGAGCAATAAAAAACTGTCCAGAAAGATACATTTTAGTTTCACCAACTCAATAGATTTTCAGAAAGTCTGATATTGAGCCTCACTTCATCTTACACATTATTCCAGTTTACTGACTGACTCCACCAGCTTCCTTTCCTTTTGTGTTACACTTAAGAATGCATTTTCTGACCTACTTTCTCATTTGCATGCTGCTGATCTATCTTGCAACATCCTGTTTCACTTTTTAATTTTTCAAGTTCTGTGAGGTTAAAGGCAAAGGAAGCAAATAATTAGAAATATCTTCTTAGATCATCAAAAGAAAATATTATCTGAAATAAACATTGTTAATGTATTATGTGGCTTTGGTTTTGCATCAACATTTGGACATGATCAATTGTTTGATGGCATGTTGTATATTTATGTAGTTACATTATCTCAGTGTAGGGTTGCCAGCCCCACCCCGATCCAGGAAGGGGTTTTCTGGCTTTCGTGGGCTCCTCCCTGCCTGCAAATGCCCCAAACATGACATGATGACATCACCCAGAAGTGATGTCATCACATTGCTGATGTCACACAGTGACTCTAGTTTTTGGCCAAAACTCTATGGTAAATTTGGGCTCAAATCATAGAGTTTTGCCCAAAAACTAGAGTGTTGTTGTGCGATGTCAATAGGGTTGCCAAATCAACTTACGTCACCGGCGGGGGACTCTGGGGTAGCTCTCGGAGCGCACGCCGCATGCACGTCACAGGCAAGTGACGTCATGACACCGGGCACGCTGGGGGCGGGGCCACAGCCATTTGAGGGGAAAGCTCCCCTCAAATGGCTGTGGCCCCGCCTCCAGCGTGCCCGGCGTCATGACATCACTTGCCTGTGACGTGCACGCGGGGGTGGGGCTTCCCCCGGGGCCCGATTCCGCGGGGTTGGAAATCAGGCCTCCAAAGCGAGAGGGAATCCGCCCCCCGGGGGGAATTGGCAGCCCTAGATGTCAATGGTGTGATGACATCACTTCCGTATGATGTCATCGCACCCCGCACATGAAGCATGTGTGGCAGAAGAGCCCAGCAGAGCTCAAAGATCCCCCCCCCGAGGGAAGTAGGTAGGACCTGGCAACACTATCAATGGATTCTTTGCAACCTCTCAAGTCATGAAGTTTTTTTTCCATAGCTGATCTACAGATGAAAAGAGATTGCATGCTCTGATAAAACCTCACATACTGCTTTTCCAGTAGAGAAATGAATGTGATGTAAAGGTGTTGCTTTTACACTGCACCAATCCATTGAAATGAAAGAATGGCCACTCAGATATGAACCCTCTCGATCTTCGAGATCTGCCAATGAGGCCCCAATAACAGATTCCATCTTTGGTGGAAGCACCTGAATCCTGTTCCTTTATGTCCTTGAGATCCAGGGGCCAGCTGCCACATGGCAGGCCTGCAATGGCTGCTAGGAGGCCTCACATGTGCTGTTCGATCTGACACATAAGGATTTGGATGCTGGCCACCTCAATCTTCAGGAACCGCTAGATGGTCACTGCATAGTTCAGCCATGTCTCCATTCGGTGCACAATCACAGTACAGCCATGAACAACATGTCTGTGGGGAGGAATGGGAGCATAGTTGGAGCATGATCACCTGCAGAACTGCCCAGGCCATGGTATGTGACCAGCCAGGCATTGGGTATGACATGGGACCATCCAGCAGCCCACTCATAGACTACTGGAGGGGTGGAAGCAAGCCACACCCCATTGTCAATTCTATGGTTGTGAGCCAGGAGGAGACAGAGGTCAGTGATGGGTCAGCCACCCCCACAACAATGGTGGCAGAGGTGGATGAGGATGGAAATGAGGTGTCCATCAGTATGGGGCCCATGAGCCTGAATGTCATGGTTGGGCCCTGATAACTAATTTGTTGGTCTTCATTGTCCTGCCAGGTTCCATTGCCCTGACCTTCTCCACAATTGTTGTGGAGCATCTTCACATCCTCACTCCTTTGAGATAGCCATTAGGGACTCTCCGGGGCAACTGGATGTGGATGAGACATTCCAGTAGGTGGGCTCCATGTCCTCAGAGGCAGGTGGGGTGGGGGCCCGGGGTATGGGGGAAGGCTATCTGGGTAGCAGTGCACTCTGGCCCAAACCCTGATGCTATGGCCAGTGTGGCCCCGGCTAGGGCTGGAGACTCAGAGCTGCTATCTGGCCCCCAGGCATGAGGGCTGCCCTCTGTACAGTATGTCCATGCGCCCTTTCATCCATAGGGCTAACCACTGAAAGGGAGAAGCTAGAGACCAGGCATGAATGGAGGGATAACATGGCCTGGGGTCCTCAGTGCATGGACAGTGTTGTGGTGGCTCAGGAGGCAGCTACTAGGCACCTAGCATGGCTGGTGGCTGTTGCTGGGGAAACATACAGGCAGCAGATATGCATCAAGGGTTGCTTGCAGACATGTCAGCAGAGCTCCAAAGACTCACAATAGCCCCTGCATGCATTCTTCCTGCTCCACACCTCCTTCTCAAAGTTTAGGCAGCCCCAAGGGCAAGCCTCACCAACATACTCACAGTACTGGGAGGCAGTCCTGGAGTGAATTGCCTGGCATCCTTAGTTTCTACCCTGTCATTGGTTGTTTCTTCTCATATATCACGCTGGCACTGTCGCTCCACTGTGACATTTTCTGTGCACAACAGTGCGGTTGCTGGAGATGCTGGTGTGGTTGTGTGATATGCTGCAGCGGTGTTTGCCTGGTCCCAGTCTAGGCAGTTTCCCCATAGAGAACAGACCAGCAGCACCACTGTTGTGCCAGCATCTGGCCACCTCCATCATGATGGCCATCAGGATTGTGGTGCCCATGAAGCTACGATTCCCCCTTTTTGCATTTGTAGTCTCTTCTTGGATTGAAATGGCCTAGCTGTGCCACCAATCAAACGTTTGTTAATGCTCCTTGGGGGTCCCTTGACTCATTCACTATTCTGAAGGACACATGTGACATGTAGGACATGAAGTTATATACAGATAAAAGAAGAGCAGTACATTGAACATTTCAAGGGAAAAGGTTTTGACTTTTATTAACTCAATGTGATGAGCCCCAGTGGATGAGGATCTGTAATCTTCACCTAAGAATCCAAAGACCGAGGAAATAAAGCGCCAAAGTTAAACATATGGCCTATGGAGTGTGGTTTTATTACTGATTTGCAACAGATTTAATAAAAAAGAGACTTCCAATAAATATATAACTTTTATACAATAGCGGAACAAAACATGTTGATATTAACAGACTTCACTGGACACACACACTCAACACAGGCTTGCAGTTTTTAGGGAGACTAAAAACTATGGTAAATTTTAATTGCAAATCATGAAAAAAATATCAGGGACAAAGTCACATTCCAAACTGCTTCTTTTGTTTCATTTTTATTTAATTCAGTGTGTGGATAACCCCTGGGAGATGGTGAGTAAATTTTATTTGTAGCTCAAGGTG
The DNA here is from genome assembly GCF_001447785.1 of Gekko japonicus. Lineage (NCBI taxonomy): Eukaryota > Metazoa > Chordata > Lepidosauria > Squamata > Gekkonidae > Gekko > Gekko japonicus. The sequence continues at coordinate 134,917 of NW_015172572.1, forward strand.
TTCTTCAGACTTACAAACAAATTTGCGAGAGGCTGGAAACTTGAAAGCAAATGCAATTAAGTATGACTAAAAATGAGAAGGACCTCCCCACCCACCCACATCCACATTTAATAAAACAGCATTGATATTTAAATATCAGTGTCAATCCCTGCCCTGGCATGGATTGGGCTAGCCAATTTTATCAGATCTTTGAAGTTAAGCAGTGTTGACCCTGGCTAGTATTTGGATGGGAAACCTCCAAGGAATACCAGGGTCACTACTATGAGGTAGACAATGGCAAACCACCTCCAAACATCACTGCCTTGAATACCCTACAGAACTGATGGCAAAAAACAATCCCTATAGACTTTCTTTACATAATCAGTTATTTAGGGATAGGAATGACATGTGTGCAATATATTTGGATTCAGGTCATTGTTTTTTTAAAAAATAGTTGGATGATTTAATATTGGTATTAAAGCATGTCCTGGTAACTTCCCTGCACCTATCCACCTGAGATTGTACCTATCATCCAAGGGATCCTCCTTCCCAAATCTTAGGCAGATAGGGGAAAGCTTTCCTGTTCCATCACAATTACAATTGTCATTTGCAGAGTGGACACAGAGAGGTATAAAGAGGCATTTGTGGAAGCTGCCCATTCCTTTCACAGGATCCTCAAGGACGTGGGTACTTTTCTATTAAAATAGAATGTACAGTCAAGAGATGAAAAACCCTGCCTCCTCCCATAGCTATTATAGTGGAAATCATTTGTTTGTTGTAGAGTTGATTATTTATTTGCATGCCTCTTTTTAGGCATTTATTTTAAGTTGTTAAACTAATTTGTTTTAAAGAGTTATGTTTGGAAACATCCATCACTTGCAAGGAGCAACAAACTTGTAGGAAAATACTGTTGAAGGGGAGACAACATGTGTTACTGATGGGGTGGTAAAAAGATCTATAGAAGTATGACATATAGGGTTCCTAACACTGAATCAGCAAATGCTGGGAGACTTGGGGGGTGATGCATGGGAAGGACATTGTTTGGGGAAGATGTGATATTACTTCCAAGTAACACTCTAGATCAGGGGTGTTAAACATAAGGCCCAGGGGCCAGAATTGGCCCATCCAGGGCTCTTATGCTGCCCGTAAGCAACTAGTGCAAGGGAGAAAACAGGAGTGAGCAGAGCCACTTTGGGGGGAGTGGGCAGAGCCACTCTGATTGTGGCTTCAGCATGGTTGAACAACCTTGTTTGCAGCAGTCAAGCAGTGTGGGAGCATCTGCCCAGTACTACACCACTGGCTCTCCAGGCCACCGATATGGGTTTTCCTTTGTACACACACCCCAGCCCGTGGAGCCTAGCAGTGAGGATACAACAACTTGAGCTTACTGGCTGCTGTCCTTTATGCAGTTTACATCTCTGGTACCTGGCATTACATTTGATGGTACACATGGCCTGGCCCGACAAAGTGACATTTATGTCAGATCCAGCCCTCGTATCAATTGAGTTTGACACCTCTGCCCTAGGTTGCCTTTCCGAGTCTCTATGCTCTTTACCAGACTAGGGGAATTCCGGTTGCCTTTCCGAGTCTCTATGCTCTTTTTCCCATTCCACAAATTCTCAGGGGTAGAAAATTGGGATGGTGAGCATAAATCCCTGTCTTGAGTAGATAAATGGGACGTATTTAAATGATGGTTCTTTCTATAGACAATCATCATATTGTTACAAAAGAGTCATTGGAAGTATAATTTCTTTCTACACTTGTAATCTGATAATATTTGACCTTCATTTCATTGTATAAGAAACCTCAGGCTTAGAAGTCATTGTGTCGGAGCTCTTCATGTAGTCAGGTATATACAAAACTGGTCCTGCCTGTAGAGATTTTACTTTGATTAGACTGGAAACTATGGCTGAAATTAAAATTAATCTTTGTGCTGTTGGGCAGAGTCAATGCTTATGTACACAATAAGTTTAAGTAATGCAGTGGTACACCAGCCAGCCATTTGCTTGGGGATGGATTGTTACCCTGAGAGAACTATTGATTGCTTGTAAGTATATGACAAACATGAATGATGATTCATCTGTCTTTGCTCTGAGCTTCAGGGAGGAAAAAAAGAACTCAGAAAGAGTCCAACTGGTTTGGCAGAAAGAGCATAAAGCCTTGTTTTTTCTTGTATTCCCTTACAACAACTGAGTCTGCATATACATTTATCTTCCAAGAAAAGTTCTCTGCCTTGATTACACCAGTAATTATTATCCAACTCCTTTTCCTATCTCACAGTCATTTTATGATATCCAGTTAATCCTGGGTTTGGTTTTGTATTCCTCTTCTGAAAGTGACTTCTTAAAGACTGACAATTAATTGCTCAGGTGACAGTATTAGTGAAGGCCAATGTGTACATGACTGACATGGTACTATATTTATGTGGAGATTGTGACTTTAAGTTAACATGAGCAAACTGAAATAAACCCTTAAGTGTAAAGAACAAAACATACCTCTCATTTGGGATGGTAAATACTGCAATTATCACATGGGAGGACACACATAGAGATAAAACTGAGGAAGAACAATCCATGCCATTAAACTGAATACTCAGGTGCTGTAGCCCAGAGGTGCTGCCTTACTCATGGTTAGCCCTAAATCTGTTGGTGGCCCCTAACCCAAGAGATATCTGGCTGTCATCAACCAGAGCCAGGGCATTTTCCACCCTGGCTTCAACCTGGCAGAACTCTCTGCTAAATAACATTGATGCCCTGCAGGGCCTGTTACAGTTCTACAGGGCCTGCAAGGCAGAAATTTTCTGCCAGACATTTGGTTGAGGACAGCGACAGCCCCATCTGTCTGGCACTCCCAACCTCTACCTCCCCATGAGGCCAGTGGCACTACTAGGAAATGTTAATGTCATTTTAGGATACTGCTGTGTTTTTATGTGTTTTAATTTGTTTTAAAGATGTTGTATTTGTTATCCTTTTGTACACTGCCCTAAGCCTGGTTTTTCTGGAGGAAGGCAGTTTAAAATTGAAATAATAATAATAACAATAACAACATCCTGGACTGGTTAATTTGTTGGTGTATTGTCACAACCTTATGCTGATTGTATTTTAACTGCTTTTAAGGTTGTACGTCGCCCAGAGCCTGCATGCAGGGTGGGCGATTCATAAATGTAATAAATAAAAAATAAACCTGGAGCTGTCCACCCTAGGTGGGAAGGATGAGTCCTAGTTTTCAAGTAGCGGATAATAAAGTTACAGTGTCATTGACTTCAGCTGTCTGAGAGGGGGTATAACTATGCTTAGAATGGCACTGCTAGGCTTTTTCATGAAAGAAATCCAGAAGTTACTATCCCAGAGTTGCTATTCTTAAATGACAGCCTCTCCCTCAGGAAGGACTTATTTTCAAGGTTTATCAGCAACAACATCTTACTGAAATTCTACTTGTCATGAACGTTTATGTAGCAATATATTTGTTAGTCTTTAAGGTGCCACAAGACAATCATTTTTGCTGCAATAGACTATCAAAGTTATTGTCCTAGAATTTAACTTTCTGCTATGAATTCCACTCACCAGAGAAAATAACCAAGACACTATTATTTGTTTGACCGTTCATATAGAATCAAAAGAACATGAATCAAAGACTCTGATCGCAATAGGTTGTGGTTAGCTCAGTCTCTGCAACCTCTGAATCATGCCCAACATGTTACCAAATCAGGAGCTGAAGTGGGTTGAGGAGCAGTTTCAGGAAAATTGATTCCATAGCATTTACAAGTCTAAGTGGAGAAAGCATGTGACTGGAAATCTTAAAGCACTTTATTTCTGAGTCAGTTACTTAGCTACTGTAACTTTAGTCCATGCTGATACTATTTTATCTGTTTCTTTGTTTTCCTGTTTAAAACATGTCTATCTCATGCTTGCAACCAAAGTCCTTAAAGTGGCTTAACACATTAAAAATTATGAAATTAACATGATTAAAATACAAACCATCAGCGTAAAATTCCAGCACAAGAACCAAATGAACTATCACAGTAAAAGCCAAAAGCAAGGGCAAAATCAGGTTAGGGAAAGGTAATGTGACAAATATGACTTACTGAAGAGACCCAAAGTGGATCATAACCATTAAAAACACTATCAGAAATTCAGATAAAACAAACAATAACCAGCTATATCTTGGATCCAAGAGCCAAGCACCAAGAACTCTTTGGCACATTGCCTTGTGCCTCTGGCCAAGTGCAAGCTTTGTATGTGGAGATAGAAGTTCACAGGACTTTTTTTTTGGGGGGGGGGGTGTGCTGTAATTCTCAAGAGGGAAATGAAGTTTTTAATCCATGTACTGAAAACTCATGGATTTCTAAACATTGTAAAGAGAATTTTGTTGAAGAGGTTCTGGAACCCCCAGAAAAAAAGCCCTGGAAGTTCAGATGTTACAGCAGGCAGCTACTGATCTGCCTTCCCTGTTCTCTAATCAACGTGAATGAAGCTAATAACAGAAATATAAAGTTGTTGCAAACAGTTCAATAAGCAGGAACTATGTGGGTGACTTGTATGTCCTGTGTTTGTTTGTTGGTTTTGTTTTCAAGATATGCAGATAGAGCTCCCTTTTCATCATGTTGTCTCATCACACATGCATCTGGAACCTTCTAGGAGCATGCATGAGTTCCTTGTTTTCAGCTCAGCTGTGACAAAAATGCAACAAAAGAAAAATAGCCATCCATTTGTCTACCACATATTGTACCAAGTGTTTATCTGAACCCTTTCCTAGAGCCACAGACTCTGTGACCAGAGCAACTGGCTAGGAAGGTTTGGACTATGAATGCTCAGACTAGCTATAGGTACACCATATGCAGTATTTGCCTCTCAGCCAACAAACTTGAATAAGAAAAGAAGCCCTGGGGTATTACACTGTGAACTTTTTAGCATGAAAAAGGTGACTTCTGTACACAGTCAGAGTGTAAAACTAGCTGCCCTTCAAACTTTGATGTCAGAACCTGCCTTAACAATTTGTATTCACAGTTGGGAAGAAAAATGCAACCAGGTTTATATTGCTGAAGGCCAGATGGGTATGAAAGGGCAAAAGTCATGAGTTTGTTGAACTCTCTCTGCTTCTCTCATATTCTGAAGACTTTCTGCTGAGATTATGGCCTTTCTTGATGAGACAGACAGGAGGCTGGAGTGCTAAACAGTCCTCATTAAGAGAAGGTCAGGTCAGCTGGTCAGCATTTACATAAAATCAATTGAACTTTGCAGACATTTTCCTGTACAAAAAGAAGACTGAGTTGTTGTTTTCATCTAAATATTGCCAGTGGGTAGATGAAAGTACATTAATGCCCACATATACAAGCTCTTATAATTCACCCTTCACAAATATATGAAGCATTATACTGAATCTGTAAGCTTAACATCACAAAGGATGCCAATAAAGGTTGTGATGATGATGATGAGGATAGTTTTCACATACACCTGCTTCAGAGTCCAATTCAGTGTGCCATTCACATCTGAATGTGCCTGGGTCTAACTTATTTTGGGGAGCCCATTCTCTCATAAGAGTAGTCCTGTGTTTGTTTGTTGGTTTTGTTTTTAAGATATGCAGATAGAGCTCCATTCAAGGAGTTTAGCCTTCCTATGCCAAAGAACTAGAGCTATGGAACTTTCTAAGAGGGAATTCCAGACAGCAAAGTCCTTGTTTTATGCCAGTTCTTTTGTAACCCACCCAGATGTTGTCATTATGTGGTATTTGTGTTGTGTTCTTTGAAATCTTGATGCATTCTGTGTTGTTGTTGTTTGAAAGTGTGTGTGTGTGTGTGTGTGTGAGAGAGAGAGAGAGAGAGAAGAGAGAGAGGGAGGGAGGGAGAGAGAATTTGTGATTTACCATAAATTATATTGAACATTTCTTTTATGGAAAGACAGCAGACATATTTAATTTAAAAACATAGTTTTATAACTGCATTTCACTTGCTAGGACTCAAGGTACTTCTAGCAGCTGACTTCTTTGCCTGGATTCCTGTGGGTAACTTTTCAGGTAAAACATGCAGAATTCTGATCTTCTAACAAAGTGGCAACTTGTTCCTTTCTCTTTCTAATGAAGCTGATGTGTAATAGACCCAGGAGATTAATTTGAGGAATTGACTGCCATTGGATGTAGTGATGACCACAAGCATGGATTCCTTTAAAAGGGGGTTAGACAGATTCATGACCCCATCAAGGGCTACCAACCATGATAACATCCATATTCAGAGGCAGCAAACATCTGGATACCAGTGCTAGAATACAACATAAGTGGAATGCCTTGGCCTCTATGCCCCATTTCTTGGCTATGTAGAATAACTGTTGGCCACTTTGTTAAAGAGGTTGCAGGACTAGATGGCCCACTGGTCTGATCCAGCAGAGCTCAGTTTGGTGTAGTGGTTAAGTGTGTGGACTCTAATCTGGGAGAACCTGGTTTGATTCCCCACTCATCCACTTGCACCTGGCTGGATGACCTTGGGCAAACCATAGTTCTGGCACAGCTGGTCTTGAAAAAGAGTAGTTTCTGTCAGAGCTCTCTCAGCCCCATCTACCACACAGGGCGTCTGTTTGGGGGAGGGGAAGGGAAAGGAGTTTGTAAGCCACTCTGAAGGGCGGGGTATAAATCCAATCTTTTCTCTTCTCATCTTGTTCTTATTCATTGCCTTATTGGCATCTTCATTTTTTAAAAAAATACAGGACACTAGGTTAGGCAGAGCCTCACTTAGAACACTGTATGTCAGCTGGTAAGTAAAACTGTCTCATCCCAGCTCAGTACAGTTTAGAGTTATTAGGCATGCCAAAAGGTGATTTGGCCCAGACTCCAAATGTTGACAATTGAGGCTGATAATAGCACAAACTCCCCAGAAATAATAACAGGGGTAGAAGACCTGAGTCTCAGGCTAAGATCTAGGATACTCAGGTTCAAATCCCCATTCTGTGGACGTTTGCTGGGTGACATTAGGACAAAAATCTTTCAAAAGCATGGATCTGAGTGTGGACAAAACAGCTGAATTTAGAAAACAGGGCAACATATCGTAGCCCAGACTATGCCTGATCTTGACAGATATCAGAAGCTAAGCAGACTCAGCTCTGGTCAGTATTTATATGGGAGACCACCAAGGAATACTATAGTTGTGACACAGAAGCAGAAAATGGCAAACCACCTCTGAATGTCCTTGAAAATCCTATGAAGTCACCATAGGTTGACTGTAACTTAAGGGAAAAAAGAAAGAAAAAACATGAAATGAATCTGTGATACCATTCTGTTTTTTCAAGTCTGTGTGACTTTTTAGTTGGCGGTAGGAAAGTAACTGAAATATAACACATTTCATATGAACATTCTGACTGGGAAATATTACATGTCTGACAAATGAAATTCTTGAACAAAGTTTGAATCCAGTGGCACCTTTAAGAACAAAAAGTTTAATTCTGGGCATAAGCTTTCATGTGCATGCTCACTTCATTAATTTCTGGTTAACAATTGCTTCTCCAGAGTAATAATGACAATCACTATTTTCAGGTTTATTATAATGGTTCTTTCTTAATTATGGAAAGCTCCTCCATTAGCATGTCACAGCCTGGGGAACTTCTACAAGATAAAGACTCAGCCCTACCCCACCTTCCTGAGTAGATATAAATTACTTGCCTACCATTTTTCTTCTCACATTGACATGGAGAGTACTCCATCTTTCTGTGTTATACTTCTCAGGATGCCAGTCATAGCTGCTGGTGAAACGTCAACTAATGAGCTCCGGCTGTTTCTCAAACTTGTTTGCTGAAAGCTCATAATGATATAGGAAAAAGAATTAGGAGCTGCATTATATCACATTCCAGTTCCTGAAAATCTGTCATCAGTACATAGCTAACAGATAGACTAACTGGAGCTCTCTATGTAAGGTTCATAAAATAACTAATTCAAGGAGGCAGATGACGTTACAATATTACTAGCAAAAAGAAACAATGCCTGAACAAATATATGAGGAGATCTGAAAGACCAGACCATTTTTCCTTTGGTCAAAAACCTTAAAAGAACTGCAGTATTGAAGCAATGCATGAATATAACAGTTGCGTTGTACTGGAATGCTTTGTGGTTCAATCACTGTGACCATGATTAAGTATTTGTGGTGTGGAGGGAGAAGATTTTTTAGAGATAAACTGTGTTTTATGTAGTCTACTGTGTAGGAGTGTGTGGATGCTTAATACTAGCCAGACTAGTGCAAAATATCAGGGATTACTCCTCCAGTAGAGCTATTCAACAGAAGCAACAACATTTTGATGCTAGGTAGTTTCTTTAGCAAGCTGAGCATTGGCCTTGGTGGTACTTTTTAAAATAAAAAATTAAAGAATTGCAGAAGTGTAGCAGTAATCTATCTTTATGTTCCTTTCAACATCATAAAATCCTTTAACTTGCAGTTTGCACATTTCAAGTATAAATGTTAATAAAACTGTACTGGAAGCTATCCATTAGAATTTATTGTGAAAATTGCACAGCACTTCCAAGCCATTGTGTTAGGCTAATTTAATAACTCCTTTATAAGGTGAGATGATGAATCAAATCCTTGTCATTTGAAGTAAATATAATCACAGTTTGACTCAATGTAAACACAAGCATTATTTATAAAAGAAATCTTGTTCTATGAGAAGTACTTAACCAAGGTATTGTATATTTTATGCATCCATTTGATAAACAACCAAAAATTCACTTTGTTGAACTTTAGCCTGTCAACATTACAGGGCAGTTTTTGAACTGTCGCTGCTTAGAAACAACAGCATGGTAGAAGATGTACACATCCACACAACAGCCTGCACTGGTCCAACTTTTGTTATTAACTTTTATGTTATAGTGTGTTAATTTGTATATTTCTTTTCTAACTATAAAATTTAGATAGCTTACAATAGTCTAAAAAAACATGATAACTACACAAATTGCTCTAAGACTTCATTATCCACAATCACATTAGCTGCAAGCATACATGTAGGTTACTTAGCTGCTGTTGGCTTCAACAGGATTTAAGGTCCTCAGGTTGGGTCCAAAGGTGCTGTTCCATTGTCATAATTGTTGTCATGACAACAGTACAGCACTTCTGTTAGTGGAGGGAAAGTGCAATTTTGCTACCCCCCCCCCATCAACACACTGCAGAACTCACTTCATTTCCATGCAGTTCATGAGGGCCTTTTGGCACAGTAGGTTACAGTGAGAAACAGAAAAGCCCCATTCCATTAACTCTTCTCTTCTCATGGTACTTTGGATCCAACATCCTGTGTAGGGGATTGTAAATTTTGAATAGAGTACTCTTCCTCAGAAGAAAACAAGAGCCAAACTAGACACTGACAGGAAGTAGATCAATGATTTCCCAAAGAGCAGCCATGGGACACTGCCTGTTTGAGTGGAATGGGGTAGTAGGAAAGGCTGCTGCACCTGTTCCCTTCCAGTGTTTTTCAGCATAAAATTGTACTCCATAAGCTGCTTTTCTCATGTTAGGGGGAACGATATAGGGATAACAGGAAAGGCTAGGCTTGAGCAGCCCCCACTGTACTTCAGTCTGAATCACAGTTTCCTAGGGTGATTTTCAATATAAACCATAAACTGTATGTCCCTTGTGTAACATCTAGTGCGGCCCTAATTAAAAATGCACACACCGGGGTACAATCCAGAAAAACATAATAATTACATCACATTTAATTTTGTGGAATTCATTCAAGTCCCAAATTACATATTGCAGTGAGACTTTCTTCATCTCCCTGACAATCTTTAGATTTTTTAAAAAATATGATATGATGATAAATGCAGCCAATAAAATAATGTTATGTCATTGTTTTCATGTATATACTATTGTTGAGATATGAGGAGTAGGGCTGTCCAATCCCCCCCCAGTATTTTTTTCATTCGGGTCTATTGGACCCCCCAAAATGTAGGATTCCTTAAAAAATCCCAGATCCCAATACTGATAAAGTATTCAGATCCAGGATTTTTTTTTGAAATCCCAAATTTTGGGGGTCCAATGGACCCAAGAAATTTTTTTTAAAAAACACAGAGCAGTGGCAAGGTCGCAAAAAACAGTTGAGTAGCAGAAGAAGGTTGCTCCCGCTGCTCAGCTGTTTTTTGGGCTTTTTTCTGCAATCCGTTTAAACAGCTCAAGTAGGTCTGAATGCACACACCTAATGGGGATGGGAAAGCATGCTGGTGGTGCTTACACATTGTCCCACAATACGTAGTTTGTACTGTGGTTCACTGATCTAAAATTTGGATCAAATCTCGAGAACTAAGAGCGCTACCCCCCCCCAGCGAAAAAGACGAGAAGGTTAATCCTCTAACTTCATAAGCGAGAAAGTAAAGGAGGGGGGGAATGGACTGAGCGAATAGTAGTGATTTCCTTTGATGTATTTGAAATGAAGCATGAAAAAGTTTTGTTTCTCTGGAGCGTGCTTTAAGAACTTTATTAAAAGTAAACAAAAAAAACCAAGATGTCGGAGCTGGGTAAAGACAAGCGGAGAAGAAGGGAGGAACTTCCGGTCTGGGCATTTGCTTATGGGTGAGAGCCGGCTGTTTACTGCTTGAACTGTTTATGGCTGTGAATCTGACGGGGAATTGTGAAAAGAGAAAAGTTGAACTGTGACAGCGAGAAAGTGCCTTATAAGTGCTTTTAAAAGTCAACAGTTGCGGAGGAGGTTCCAGCGGAGAGATTGGGAGCGTATAAAAGCGAAACCGGAATTAAATACCATTCTCAAAGCTGGAGCTCTCCTGAAATGGCAGGAAAGAAAGAGGATTTATAGCATATGAACTGAAAGTGTTAACAGCGACCCGAAGGAGGATGGGAAAAAAAGCCGGAAGGAGAAGAAAACAGAGGAAGCTCCTCCATGCTATCGGGAGTGTAAAAGAAACCAGTATGCAAAGAAGCGGTTCTGAAGGCGCCCTGAAGAAGCTTTTTAACAGAAATTCAAAGGAACATTACTAACATACTAACATAGATAATACTTGTAACCGGACTGAAAAAAGAAATTTGACTGCTCACAGAAGAAGCCTAAGAAGATTGATTGGACACTACTAACAGTTTAATTTACCAGTTAATATATCACTCAGCTTTCTCTTTCTCCCACTATATACCCTCCCTATTTTTCTATTTAAGCGAAACACCTCTCCTTTTTAGGAGAGTCAATAAAATCTTTATAAAAAAATAAAAATAAAATTTGGATCAAATCTCTACAAGTCCTGCACTAGTGTGTTAGGAAGAGGTTGCCTAGAACTTTTGTTCTCAATGTGCTTGTTTTCCATGGAATGCAGGGAAATCAAGAAGTTTTGGAAAAGGGTACTACATGAGGTATATTTAATTACTGGAGTAACTGTACCTAAAGTGCTGGAAACATTGTTTCTAAACATGTGGCCAGAAGAATCAGGTCCAAGGGGCCGGGAAAAAATGATTGCCTTGTTTTTAGTAGCTGCAGAAATGGCTATAGCTACAGTTTGGAAAGGTATGGAGGTGCCTACACTAGGCTTGTGGCATCATAAGTTACAGGACATATACATGATGGGAAAAGTCACTTATGAGGTGAAAAAATATGAATCACATGCATCTGGCTCTGACTCTGCCAAGGTTTGGCTCATTATACTGAAATCCTTGTTTTCTGTTTAATGTTTCTCCAATGGGTGGTCTGTATAGTTTATGGCTGGTGTATTGGGTGGTAAGTTTCATTGGTTATGTATTGCTGGTTATGTTAGTTTGTGTATAATATAGTTAGTTTTGAGTAGTTTTATATCATTCTGTATTTTGTATTGTATCAATTTATTAGATTTGCTGTGTAATAATTACTGCATAACATCTATATTGACTTGCATTATGATTTGTTTATATGCATAACAAAAAATGTTAAATAAAAAAAAGATTTTTAATTGTTTTTGTATGGACAGGATTATCCAGTTCCGAGACTCCCCACCTACATTCTGAAGTGGTAGCATCCACAAAGGATGATAGCACTGGATTCTTCTGAACATGTACATCACATCAGTGCACAGTTACCACTAACTTTTTGCTGAATTGTGTGAAGAAAGCATTACATTTGTATATCATATGTCTAGCCTGGCTCAAGGTTCCACTTCAGAAGGTTTAGGTTCAGAAATAGTAGACAAGAAAAATAAGACCAGAAATGAAGGAAACAACCTATACAGAAAAGCCCACAGATTCCAAAATTCCCAGTTCAGTGAATCACTGATCAATACAACAGCAACTGCTATCCTTCTTTCAATTCAGCCAAAGAAAAACAAATACTGCTCAGAAGTGTTGCATGAGTTTTTCTATACCTCTCCTTTGAAAGTATCTTATGCTATTCATTGGAGACCAGCCCTGTTAAAGAAGCAAGTTTGCACAAGTGCATCAACCTTGTTTTCTCTGAGTTAATAAAGCATCAAGTACGCTAGTGCCAAAAGCCTCTTGTGGTTTGTTTATATTGACTATGAAGCCTGATCAATGTCTCTATCTGAGTTTGCAGAAACTTCCTGTCTCTGTAAGAACCTGTACAATGATGTCTCTGTTTATTGAACAACTCTTACTGTAAAAATGTTTTTTCTAATATCCAGCCGGTGCCTTTCCACCCTTAATTTAAACCAATTATTATAAGTCCTATCCTCTGCCACCAAGAAGAATAGCTCCCTGTCCTCTTCTAAGTGACAGCCCTTCAAATACTTAAAGAGAGCAATCAGGTCCACCCTCGGCCTCCTATTCTCCAGACTGAACATTCCCAAGTCCCTCAGCCTTTCCTCATAGGGCTTGGTCTCCCAGCCCCCAATCATCCTCATCACTCTCCTCTGCACCTGCTCCATTTTGTCCACATCCTTTTTGAAGTGAGGCCTCCAGAACTGTACACAATACTCCAGGTGTGGCCTGACCAATGCAGTGTACAGCGGGACTATGACATCTTGTGATTTGGATGTTATGTCTCTGTTGATACACCCCAAGATTGCGTTAGGCTTTTTTGTCACTGCATCACACTGGCTGCTCATATTTTACAGTCCACCCATATATCCTGGCTTCCATTTCTTGAACAATTCCCTTTTCTCCCTTAGCATATCACAGAGTTCTCTGTTCATCCACATTGGCTTCTTAGATCTCCTACCATGTTTCCTTTTTGTTGGAATACTGATGGTTTGAACTTGCAAGAGCTCTTGGTTTAGGAGAGCCCACCCTTCACTTGCTCCTTTCCCTTCCAGCAGTCTTGCCCATGGAATTATTCTCATCATGCCTCTGCGGTTATTAAAGTCTGCCCTACCGAAATCTAATATACACATGTGACTACAGACTTCCTTGGTCCCCCACAGCAAAAGGAATTTTAGCAGAACATGGTCATTTCCCCCTAAGGTCCCCACCACCATCACCTCATCTACCATCTCTTGCCTGTTGCTCAATATTAAGTCGAGTATGGCTGAGCCTCTCCTAGCTTCCTCCACCATTTGATGAAGGAAGTTGTTGGCCAGACAGGTCAGGAATGTGCATGACTGTGCATGTTTCGCAGTCTTTTTCTCCCAGCAAACATCAGGGAAGTTGAAGTCATCCATAACTACTAGGTCATGTTGTTTGGATACCCTGTCAAGCTGTTCAAGTAGGGCACCATCCACCTCCTCATCCTGGTCAGGAGGTCTGTAGTGTTGTAAAAATAGTCAAAAGTATTTAAATTACTCAGAGTATCAATGGATCTTGCTCTATTGGAAAGAAGAGATTTCTTTGCTTTTAAAAACCTTTATTTCTAAGGGTAAAGGTACATGGGAAAACTACAAATAAACAGAACATCCAACAGCTACATTTTCTAAGCTGCCTATAGTTCAACACTAACACACAGATAATGGAGAATCTGTTCTTCTTCTCGACCCCTAGAAAGGAAGTCACCTGAAACAACCAATCTGTATCACAATAGAAGCTACTTTTCCCGGGCTAATTCCCCATTGGCTCAATGCCAGGTATCCCTTCCAGGTCAGTCTAAACAATAGCAATACTAGGCAAACAAGTTAACCCTATAATGACTGGATTGTCAGACCTTGTAAATGCATACATTTACAACATGCAGCAGATGCCATCAACAATATTGTTTGTCCTTCCTTCCCTTATCCTCACTCAGATACTTTCCACTAGGCTGTCACCCTCCTCCTCCAGTATTTCCTGACAAACAAACCCTCTCCTCACATGCAACACCACTCCGCCTCTTCTTCAACCCTTTTGGTTTTTATCGAACTACTCATATCCATCCACTACTACATTCCAGTCATGGGAATCATGCCACCAAGTCTCTATAATGCCTAAATCATATCCCTCTGTCTACATTAGAAGCTCAAGCTCTTCCTTCTTATTGCTAAAGCTTTGGGCATCAGTACATAGACACCTGAAGCCCCACACCTTTGGCTCCATTAGGCCTGGCCCTCCCAGGTGGGCCTCTGTTGTTTGTTCTCCTTCATTTAAATCCCTGTACTGGTCATCTCCTTCCCCTTGTAGTGTCAATTTAAAGCCCTCTTGATGAATCTTCCCAGGTTTCTGCCAAACATGGTCTTCCCTGACCTTGACAGGTGAAGTCCATTGCATGTAGTTTGTCATCCAGAAAACCTAGGCCATGGTCCCAGAATCCAAATAGCTCCTGCCAGCACCACCAATGTAGCCAGTGGTTCACCTCCATTATCATCTGCTCCTGTCGTATTCCCCTTCCTATGACAGGAAAGATCGAAGAGAACATCCCTTGTGCTCCCAGTCCCTTCATCTTCCTCCTGAAAGCTTCATATTCAGCCTTACCCATAGTCAGCCTTCAATGGTGATGGTGTTCACAGCCGTGTCATTGGTTCCCACATGGACCATCACAAATGGGTAATGCTCTGTAGATTTCTACCTCCCTGAACAGCTGTGTTACATGTTCAGGGCAAATATCTATAGATGAAAGCAATTTTTAAAAAATCAATAGGATAGCAGTTTCTGAACTCCTGTTGTGGGCCCAGGGGCAAGGAGGGGATGCAGGTGAGGAACTAAAACAAACACAGTAATTTGGAGGAATAAATTGGCCACAGCTTTGTATTGATTACACTGTAAGAGCACTGGTGCAGCATAGCGATGGATCCAGAATCAGGCAACCCACCTACCATGCAGTCTGCAGATCATCAGCAACATGGTCACCCCACTGCTTTCCTGGATCCCTGGAGCCCATAAAAGTGGTATAAGGGTAAGTCCAGGCCTTGTCTTGTGGGCCCAGGGTCATAGAGAGGGAGCAGGTGAGAAACTGAAACAGACACAATGATTTGGAGAAACAAAGTGGCCACAGCTTTTTATTGATTACACCAAAAGAGCACTGGGATAGCATAGAGATGGATCCAGTACTGGGCAACCTGCTTGTCATCCAAAGAACCCCGCACCTCCAGCCCACCTGCTGGAGTGCTACCAAGGAGTGGCAAAGCCAAGGGAGCTGTGTGTTAACCAGTCACTGTATGGTTCCCTTGCCACCTGATGTCAAGAGCCCCACTGACAGACCCTGAGCTGGGCATGCTGCTGAATTGGCTCTGCCCCGAGACTCCTTCAGGGAGTCCCCTGGACTGCAGAATGTGGGCATGCAGGCACCACCTCCCTAACCAGAAGGATCCATCCCATGCCCAAACCCCACTACAGATGGGGGAGTAGTTATCCTCCAGCTCCCACCAATGCTCTTGAGCCTGCAGCTAACAAAGCAAACCATCCCAGATGCCATGTAGCCAGATGTCTGTGCCCCAATCAAACAGGTACACCCCGTCCACCCTGTAGAGGGCAGATAGCCTAAAACCAATGTCCTGGTGGATGATGATGCACCTCTCACTGATGCAACCTCTGCATAGCTGCCTTGCCCATTTTGCTCCTGGCCAGGTTTGCCTGGTCAGGTGCAAGAGCCCTGTATTGCTCTCAATGCTCAAGGAGACTGAACCAAAGCAGGCAAGTATCAGGAAGCCAGGAGTGCAGAGTTATTAAGTGTGCTGCAATGAATTGTGACAGCACCACCCATTTCTGTTCAGGGAGATCATTTCCCCCTAACTGTATGACCAAGGCATTGAGAGATGTGAGACAGTAGGGAGGAGAGAGGGGCAGCACATTTCCCAGTGCCCCAACCATGTGATATGCAGCCGATTATTGAGACCCCACCTGAATGATGAGGTGTACCTTTCAGCCTAACAGATGATGCTTTGGCCCGTAATCCACACTGACCTGCAGAGACTGAAGGACATAATGTTAGTGACCTAGATACCCGAATGGTGTATGTAAGACCTGTATTCTGAGGACTATCATCAGCCTATTGTGCAAATTTGCTCTGCCAGGAAACTTAGTTCCAAGGCCACTGTGGCTGCGCCAATGTGAAAGGCATGCAGAAGTCTGAGGAAGAGAGCCTCAAAACCGCAAGGCACACCAGCATAACAGAGACAAACTGAAACCTGGAGAGGTGGTACCCATCGACGTGCACAACAAGAGTGTCAGTGCTGGGGGGCCTGATCTCTAGATAGTCAAACATGCAGCAGACCAGGCAGAGCTGGCCTATTGTGGCAGAATACAGGCAAAAAAGTGAGCTCCGCTGGAGCTGGTTGTTCTTGGACCACTGGAGGCACACTTGCAGTTAGTCACCAAGGAGAGTGATTTCCTGGCAAAATAGAGCTCAGGCAGAACTATGAGGCACAATGATGCCATCAGCTTGCTGCTACAGAAGGCCCTGAAAAAGCCACTGAAAAGGCTGTCCAGAAGAGGGTGTCCTCAAACATGGACCAACAGCTGGATCTGTCCACACGGTCTTCCCTGACCTTGACAGGTGAAGTCCATTGCATGTAGTTTGTCATCCAGAAAACCTAGGCCATGGTCCCAGAATCCAAATAGCTCCTGCCAGCACCACCAATGTAGCCAGTGGTTCACCTCCATTATCATCTGCTCCTGTCGTATTCCCCTTCCTATGACAGGAAAGATCGAAGAGAACATCCCTTGTGCTCCCAGTCCCTTCATCTTCCTCCTGAAAGCTTCATATTCAGCCTTACCCATAGTCAGCCTTCAATGGTGATGGTGTTCACAGCCGTGTCATTGGTTCCCACATGGACCATCACAAATGGGTAATGCTCTGTAGATTTCTACCTCCCTGAACAGCTGTGTTACATGTTCAGGGCAAATATCTATAGATGAAAGCAATTTTTAAAAAATCAATAGGATAGCAGTTTCTGAACTCCTGTTGTGGGCCCAGGGGCAAGGAGGGGATGCAGGTGAGGAACTAAAAAAAGCACAGTAATTTGGAGGAATAAATTGGCCACAGCTTTGTATTGATTACACTGTAGGAGCACTGGCGCAGCATAGGGATGGATCCAGAATCAGGCAACCCACCTACCATGCAGTCTGCAGATCATCAGCAACATGGTCACCCCACTGCTTTCCTGGATCCCTGGAGCCCATAAAAGTGGTATAAGGGTAAGTCCAGGCCTTGTCTTGTGGGCCCAGGGTCATAGAGAGGGAGCAGGTGAGAAACTGAAACAGACACAATGATTTGGAGAAACAAAGTGGCCACAGCTTTTTATTGATTACACCAAAAGAGCACTGGGATAGCATAGGGATGGATCCAGTACTGGGCAACCTGCTTGTCATCCAAAGAACCCCGCACCTCCAGCCCACCTGCTGGAGTGCTACCAAGGAGTGGCAAAGCCAAGGGAGCTGTGTGTTAACCAGTCACTGTATGGTTCCCTTGCCACCTGATGTCAAGAGCCCCACTGACAGACCCTGAGCTGGGCATGCTGCTGAATTGGCTCTGCCCCGAGACTCCTTCAGGGAGTCCCCTGGACTGCAGAATGTGGGCATGCAGGCACCACCTCCCTAACCAGAAGGATCCATCCCATGCCCAAACCCCACTAGAGACAGGGGAGTGGTTATCCTCCAGCTCCCACCAATGCTCTTGAGCCTGCAGCTAACAAAGCAAACCATCCCAGATGCCATGTAGCCAGATGTCTGTGCCCCAATCAAACAGGTACACCCCGTCCACCCTGTAGAGGGCAGATAGCCTAAAACCAATGTCCTGGTGGATGATGATGCACCTCTCACTGATGCAACCTCTGCATAGCTGCCTTGCCCATTTTGCTCCTGGCCAGGTTTGCCTGGTCAGGTGCAAGAGCCCTGTATTGCTCTCAATGCTCAAGGAGACTGAACCAAAGCAGGCAAGTATCAGGAAGCCAGGAGTGCAGAGTTATTAAGTGTGCTGCAATGAATTGTGACAGCACCACCCATTTCTGTGCAGGGAGATCATTTCCCCCTAACTGTATGACCAAGGCATTGAGAGATGTGAGACAGTAGGGAGGAGAGAGGGGCAGCACATTCCCCAGTGCCCCAACCATGTGATATGCAGCCGATTATTGAGACCCCACCTGAATGATGAAGTATACCTTTCAGCCTAATAGATGATGCTTTGGCCCGTTATCCACACTGACCTGCAGAGACTAAAGGACATAATGTTAGTGACCTAGATACCCGAATGGTGTATGTAAGACCTGTATTCTGAGGTCTATCATCAGCCTATTGTGCAAATTTGCTCTGCCAGGAAACTTAGTTCCAAGGCCACTGTGGCTGCGCCAATGTGAAAGGCATGCAGAAGTCTGAGGAAGAGAGCCTCAAAACCGCAAGGCACACCAGCATAACAGAGACAAACTGAAACCTGGAGAGGTGGTACCCATCGACGTGCACAACAAGAGTGTCAGTGCTGGGGGGCCTGATCTCTAGATAGTCAAACATGCAGCAGACCAGGCAGAGCTGGCCTGTTGTGGCAGAATACAGGCAAAAAAGTGAGCTCCGCTGGAGCTGGTTGTTCTTGGACCACTGGAGGCACACTTGCAGTTAGTCACCAAGGAGAGTGATTTCCTGGCAAAATAGAGCTCAGGCAGAACTATGAGGCACAATGATGCCATCAGCTTGCTGCTACAGAAGGCCCTGAAAAAGCCAGTGACAAGGCTGCCCAGAAGAGGGTGTCCTCAAACATGGACCAACAGCTGGATCTGTCCGACCAGAATGTGAGTAGTGATAGATTTACCCCCAATCTAGCTCTGGGGCAAAGCCCTCATCTACCCTTTCATGGACCACTGAGCCAGGAAGGAGTTGCAAGGGTTGGGTAAGCAGAAGGCCTTGCTGAAAAAGGATGTGGCCACTAGGTGAATCCCCATGGTCCAAATGGACAGCCCTTGCTCCCTGAAATGACTTAAGTAATGCAAGACTAGTGCCTCTGAGGCCGGCCAAGGCAAGTTGTGACCTAAAGAAACTGCAGATGATAGAAACTCAGAAGCTGCCTGACAATAAGACTGACAAGACTGACAAGTCAATACGGCAATGGACCCCAAAACTCCCTGAGCAATCAGGCATTGGCAAGTGTCCACAGTTCCTCTGGGAAATAGTTCGGAGGTTTGTTCACCCCAGGAGCCAGCATACAAAACTGCGCAGGGGATAATTCCCTTGCTTAACTATAACATCTGAACTGCCAAGCTTTGTCAGTTCTAGCCCCATGCTGGTGTGAGCAATCAAGCCTTGTCCTAGCTCATCATCTACCCAGCGATTCGAAAGCTTTGGCAAGTAGATAAATTGGGGACCACCCGTAAGGGGGTGGGCACACCACTCCCTTTGGGAAGGTGTTAGCTGCCGAGTGTGACTTCTGTGGCATGTTGAGGGAATTAAAGAAAAGGTGGCCTCACCCTGATGATTCTTGCTTCCATTGAGCAGTCCTCAGACTGTACTGGGTCAGACCCCTATCTCCATGAGCCTGCATGACCCAACTGGCTTTCCTTTAGAGGGAATATTAGTCTTTGCGTACACACACACGCACAATTAATTAGGACATACTTTTGAATGTTATGTAACTCTTCTGTTTGACCATCTCCAAAAGCAGCAAGAAGCAACTTTGTGTCTACTGCTGTTCTTGAAACAATAATTTCCCATCTGACAAACCTGAATTTTCATTTCAAATCAATGGTTTAATTTAAATGGAATAACTCAAATTTTACGGGTAGTGTACTGGGAAAAGAAAATAACAATACTGTTAGCCAAATGTTAGCCAAATAGCCCCCAAAGCCAAGAAAGAAATGCCTCTGGTTTTCTGGGCTTCACACATAACTCTCCTGCTTAGTTTACCATAAGTGGAAAATACTGTTCCAGTGAAGTTATTTTTTTTGTTTACTCCTTTACACATATGTTATTCCAAGGCTAAGCTCTGGTGATCACACATCCTTCCCAGAACTTTGGATTTTGTCAGGTTACTGGGGAAAGGAAGGTTCTGAGTAAGAGGCCTATAACAGAAAAAGAGATTTTTCACTAACATCAGCAACTCAGACACAGGACTACAGTTTCTCAAGTAACAGTACTTCAGTTAGTGTTAGCAGTTCTTCTACTAACATAGTCTCAGCTTACTCAAAGAAAAATCTCCAGCCCTCTCACATCCCTCCAGGACTCAAATATGTGCTTTGGAGTAGGGGTATATATAACCTTGACCTAAGGGTCCACAGAGACCCAACCCAGACTGCAGATCCATTACTATGATATGATCTATTAATGATATGTCAGACATAAAATAGTATTTTTCATTCATTTCTTTATAGAATGGGATTATGGAAGCAGGCATGTTATAAATCCATCATGTAACAAACAGTACAGCACACAGTCTAATATAGCCAAGAACAACAATAAAACAACAACTGTGAGCTGAAATACCCGCAAGTATAAATGTACAAAAAGAGACTTTTAATAAAGTGAAAAGAAGCATATAATTAGCAATATCAGTAACATATGGGAATGAAAAATCCTCATTTGCAATAAAACAAAATTATAAGAACCGATTTTTAAAAGCTTTCAAGTCAAAGAGTAGACAGTATTTATCACATTGGTTCGTGTAAGAACTTGCATGCATACAACATTTGCAATGAATTGTAGAACAATTTCAAGCACGTGATGAAAAGGGAACTTCTTTATATGGTTCAGAAGCACTGCTTCCAATTTGTAATCAAACTGCAGTTTGAACAGAAGAGCGTTCATATACCAAAGATTTTACGCAGACTTTACAGGCACCAAAATTTCTACTAGGGAGTCAGTTCTGCTCGATCCAGTAGAAAAGAGTAAGAGTCCAGTAGCACTTTAAAGATTAACAAAATCTATGGTAGGCTATGAGCTTTCGTGAGTCACTGCTCACTTCTTCAAAGCTCATAGCCTACCACAGATTTTGTTAGTCTGTAAGGTGCTAGTGGACTCTTACTCTTTTCTACTGCTACAGACAGACTTACACGACTACCCATCTTGATCTATCTGCTTGCTTCAGTGCAGGAAGGTAACCCTGCCTCTAAAAGGTGATGAAGTGGGGACTGAACTTTGCATTTACTGTCAGTGCCAAGATGTGTATAATAGCAGCACAGCAGAATGCTATGAGCATGAGACCCTCTGATCATTTAGATGTAAGAATGCATCCCAGCATGCTATCATTCTTTTATTGACAACCTGCTTTGAGACAGAGGATGCCTTTGCTACAAACTTCTTGAGATAGTTTTCTTCTAATTGCTTTGTTTATCTGGTGTCAGGAGCACAAGCGTACTTCACTGCATTTTGGAACTCTTCTTGAAAGAGAAGTTACTTGAACATCGACTTGAAGGATGCTGAAGCTATATTTGAATGAGAGTTAATTTTTTCATGACCCAAGGTAATACATTTGTTTTGATGTGCCATGTAATATCAACACAATCCTGCTTTAAAAGTAGGTGGGTACATATACCAAAGACCTTCATAGCCAGTCATACTTATTTAGGGCCCTGTGATGCATACTGAAAGACAGAAGAATAATTTACCAGAGTCATTATGAAATATATGGTATTTCTTGTTTTATTAGGAATATAAGTTTACTCCAGCTTGAGGCAGATGGGCTTTGTGTAACAAAAATGAACACTTAACTCTAAAAATCGGTTATGATTTTAACTTATTTTTAATAAATATAACTTTAACATGTAAGAGATAGCCAGTAGTAGCTTGTAAATGTACTGCTGGAATTCTGGTGTTATTATATTATACTAGGAATAAGTCCAGTTGTGGAAATAAATACAATGAACTCTAGAAAGAGGCTCTGGGTGGGTGCCCCAGCCTTAGACACTCAGCATCAATTTGCTGTGGTGACCTTAGCAGGGTATGACACTGAATCCACCATTTTCTCCAGGAGAACTGATCTCTGCCATCTGAAGAGTAGTTGTAATTCTGAGTGATGTCCAGCCCTCACCTTGATATTGGCAACAATGGTTCCCCAGGAGGAAATGGCTGGATTCGAGGGTGGAGTCTATGGTATAGCACCAATCTGAGGTCCCACCCCTCCTCAAAGCCCACCATCTCCACACTCCACCCCTCGAATCTCCAGGAATTTCCCAACCTGAAAGTGGCAACCCTATCTCCTTCCCAGCCAACCATCAACGTACTGTCATCTGCCCCTCTGACTTCAGCTTTCCATCTCCTCCCCCCTCCCTGCAGCCTCTACCTAGGAAAAGTACAGTCTTTCTCTGCAGTGGGGACCAAAGCAGCTCACATCATTCTCCTTTACCCCTTTTGATCTGTTAGGCTGAAATGCTGTGAGTGGTCTGAAATGACCCAATCAGCTTCCACAGGAAGAACCTGGGTCTGGCAGACCCTGCTCTGAAGCGTTAACTGCTATGTCACACTGGCTGTCATGGGGGGCCACCTCAGCAGGGTATAATGACACAGAGTCCACCATTTTATCAAGGGGAACTGATCTCTGCCATCTGGAGAGCCATTGTGATTCTGAGTGATCTCCAGGCCTCACTTGGAGATTGGCAAAAATGGTTCCCCAGGAGGAAAAGTACAGTCTTTTTCCGCAGTGGGGACCAAAGCAGCTTATATCATTCTCCTCTCCCCCTTTTGATCTGCACAAC
>NW_015172572.1:158060-159217 GCF_001447785.1 Gekko japonicus
GTACTTTTGAGTGGTGGTTGATGGGCCAATCGCTAATGGAGTGCACAGCACAGCCAATGGGAGAGCTGGAAAGTGCCAATATGCTCAGCTTAGGGGGGTGTGTGAGAGAGAGAGAGGGGGGGAGAGAGAGAGAGAGAGAGAGAGAGATTATATTTAATATCGGTGATCATCACTTTCTTGCAAATGATGTGTTTAAAAATCTATGTTTTCTCTTTTGTTGTGCATACAAACAATTAAAACCAGCAGTATTCCCAACAAGCCTCCATTTGGGGTCACTTTTCTTCATCTCCCATCCAAGAACACATAATGCTGTCCTATACTGAGTCAGACCATTGGCCTATTAAAGTTGATGTTGTCTACTCTGACAGTGGCTTTCCTAGGTCTTTGACACAGAATCATAGAGTTGGAAGGGTTCTTGCAAATGATGAGTTTAAAAATCAGACTATGTCCAGTTCAACCATTTTCTCTTTTGTTGTGCATACAAGCAATTAAAACAAGCAGTATTCCCAGCAAGCGTCCATTTGGGGTCACTTTTCTTCATTTCCCATACATGAACACATAATGCTGTCCTATACTGAGTCAGACCATTGGCCTATTAAAGTTGATGTTGTCTACTCTGACAGTGGCTTTCCTAGGTCTGACACAGAATCATAGAATCATAGAGTTGGAAGGGACCATACAGCAAGAGTGTAGACTTTCCAATTTCTGGGGGGTGGCTGGGCCAGAGGCATTGCTATGCTAGGTTCTTAAAAGAACTGAGGCTCAGTGACATCATAGAAAGGAGCCAGTGACATCACAGGCCATTGTCACTATCTATAGAGGCAGAGCCATGTGGGATTGAGGAAGGGGCTCCCCAAAAATGGGGGGGGCTGGGAACCCTTGGGAACCCCTCTAGCCATGCCCCTGGGCTGGGCTGAACCAAGGAAAAGGTGGGAGTTGGCCAGTGGTTATAGTGGTATCTCAGCAGTCTCCTGCTGTGTCCTTTATTTAAATTCACTTTTAGAATGGTCACTTTAAGATCTGCAAATATAGATACCATGTGCATAAGACAAACAAATGGTCACTGTAATGATTCCTTGTATTTGGTGTGTGTGTGTCTCTTTAAACGTTTGGTTGCATGGCTGTGGTAGATAGACTAGAGTGATTGAGAGAGGCAA
>NW_015172572.1:162772-256969 GCF_001447785.1 Gekko japonicus
CCAGGTATTTCCCTCCTTAGAGCAGGCAACCCTACTTTCCCCTCAGTGCCTGATGGTAGGCAACTTAGTTTGGTCCAGTCACCTACTTTGGCCTTTGGGAGAAAACATATTGGGGCCAATCCTGATAGGGTTGCCAACTCCCGATGGGAAATTCCTGGAGATTTGAGGGATGGAGCCTGAAGAGGGTGAGGTTTGAGGAGGGGTGGGACCTCAGACAGGTACAATGCCATAGACTCCACCCTCCAAACCAGTCAGTACCTTATGGGGAACCATTGTTGCCAATCTCCAGGTGAGGGCTGGAGACCGCTCAAAATTACAATTGCTCTGCAGAAGGGAGGGCGGAAGTCAGCTGAAGTCAAAGGGGCAGATAATGGTAGGTTGATGGTTAGCTGCGAAGGAGACGGGGGTGACACAAGGTGGGGTTTGCGGAGGGGTGGGACCTGAGACAGGTAGAATGCCATAGACTCCACCCTCCAAACCACTCAGTCCCTCATGGGGAACCATTGTTGCCAATCTCCAGGTGAGGGCTACAGATCACTCAAAATTACAACTACTCTTCAGGGAGCAGAGATCAGTTCCTCTGGAGAAAACAGTGGACTCTGTCATTATACCCTGCTGAGGTCACTACAGCAAAATGACACTGTTTGCCCAAAGCCAGAGCACTCCCCCAGAGCCTCTTTCTAGAGCTCGTTGTATTTATTTCCACAACGGGCTTTACTGCTAGTTCAAATATAATCTCACAAGGAAGGGAGGGAGGGAGGGAAAGACCAGACAAGGTTAAAGAGGAAAAATATGCAGTTTAGTCTTAAGTGGTAATGGTCCATTTCAGCAGAAAATGGCAATTAGGCAGTTGTTCCAAACAATTCATAGAAAAGATGAACTTTAAGGAATCATCTGGAAGAGGTGACACAAGTGGCATTGTGTTTGTGAGCTGAAGGTATTATGCACCAAATGAAAAAAATGGACTGAGAAAGACAGAAAAAGAGATAGAAAGAAAGCAAGAAAGACAGAAACAGAGAGAGAGAGAGAGAAAGGGAGGTAGAGAGAGAGAAGATAAAATAAGAACAAGAAAGAGAGAAAAAGAGAGAGAAACACAAAGAAAGGAAGGAAGGAAGGGAGCGGTAGAAAAAAGATGGGGAGAGAGGAGTGAAAGAGAGAAAGAAAAACGAAACGAAGGAAAGAAGACAGAAAGAGAGGCGAAAAAATGATAGGAAGGAAGATTCTAGTCAAGTGATGACATCCCTGCCAGGCTTGCCGGGGATTAAATGTTCCCGCTTCCATTTAGGCAGGCCAGCCCTCTCTCCCCTACCCCTTTCCTTTGTAAACACTCTTCAGTGTCTCTTCTCCTGTCCACCCCCACTCAGTGTTCCCTCTAAGCTGAGTTGGTGTGAGCTAGCTCACAGTTTTTTAGCCTCCATTTCACACATTTTTGTCTTAGCTCAGGAAGGGTGGCTCCAGGACAAACTAATTTATGCAGTAACCAAATTGCTCACTCACAACTTTAATGCCAGTAGCTCACAAAGGAGAATTTCTGCTCACAGGACTCCACAGCTTAGAGGGAACATTGCCCCCCCACCCCCGGTGACAATTTACATTCTCTGAACCCGGGCAGAATAGATGTAAAGATAGGAGCGGCTCCTTTTTTATTTGTGTGGCTGGCTCCCATTGAGGCCAAGCACGGCCCTTCTGCCTGCATCCGCTCCCCTGCATGGAGATGGGAGAAGGCGCCTTCTTTGCCCCTGGAGATGCGTGGTGGGAGCCACTTTCCTGCTTGCCTCTCTGCCATGGTAGGGTGCAGGGCACGTGTGCGATGCAGGCAGACCAAAGGATCGACACAGAAAGTTGGAGGCCCACCCCCCGCTGGATCTCCCTCCCATTCTTAGGTGGGGGGGAGTGAAAGGGTGCCTTGAACTGTCTGCTTGCACTTTAAAGCAAGCAGCTGGCAGGCAGACCTGCCGGGCTGCTCACTTTAAAGAGCGGAAAGCCATTGCAAGCCTCTGCTTTGCTCCCTTCCATTCTTAGGCGGGGGTGGGGAGGGGGCAAAAGGGCATCCTGAACTGGTTGCCCTGGGGGAGGCTGGAAAACTTTGTTGGAAGCCCGAGCCCCCCAGCAACCCCCCCCCCCGTAGATGACGCCTATGCCATACAAGATAGGGGGACGTCACACAGACCATCTAGTCCAACCCCCTGCCCAATGCAGGACCAGCCTAAATGCAGGGCATCCTGACTGTGTAACTGGAGAGGCCCAGGACTGAACTTGCAACTTTCTGCATGCAATGCAAGTATTCCATTACTGAACCACCATAGCTCCACTCACCATCTTTGTGCTGGATTCATCTTCTCTCTGCCTGTGGATCAAGTCAGGAAACAATTCCTTGTTATTATCACAACAAAAGACAAGACAGCCAGAACAGGAGAACGACAGCACCTAATTTCATTACCTTAAGTGAAGTAGAGCAGTAATTTCAGGGAGAAGCTTACCTAGCCCAGCTTCTGGCTGCTAGATCATTAATCAGAGCCTCTTGGTCAGGAGAACAACAGCACCTAATTTCATTAATTTCATTACCTTAAGTGAAGTAGAACAGTAACTTCAGGGAGAAGCTTACCAAGCCCAGCTTCTAGCTGCTAGATCATTAATCAGAGCCTCTTGGTGATTAATTAGTGTACTTTTAGCTGCATAAAGAACCTATCAGCATTTAGTTGTCTCATTTCAGATTAATCTTAAAGTTGACTATTTGAATTTGTCTGCCAAAACTTCACATTCCTGATTAGACCAGAGACTGTCCCCAAACACAAGCCTTCACCAACAGGACTTATCTCTTAGTTTTTTTGGAAATGTTTGTTTGGGCCTTTGGCACTAGACCTTTGCCTGGGCCTGCATCAACTAGTAGCTATAGCCTAAATGCTCTCTCTCTCTCGCTCTCTCTCTCCCTCTCTCTCTCTCTCCCCTCTGACGTCTGCCTTTCCTCTTGAGTGGGGAAATTTTTTTGCTGTGCATGTTTGAGGTGACTTACCTCTTTAGTGGGTAATTGAATGTTTGTTACTTATCAATGCTTTGTATTATTTGGAATGTGCCAATTTCCCATGCCTGATATTTATATTATTTCCCTCAGCAAACTTTCTTTCTGTTATTACTGTATTCAGATTTTCAAAATTTCTTCCAAGTTTGTACATGCATGTTGTAAGTTTGTCAGAGATGGCTTAGAGTCATTCTGTGGGTTACTGCCCAGATTGTGGGTGTGCTTTAAGGAGGGTTGTCAAGTCCTGCCTCCTCCCCAATGGGGGACTTTGGGAAGTATTCCTGGACAGGGATGGGACATCCCCAATGTGATGATGTCACTCAGATGTGACATCATCATGTTGGGAATAAGCTTGAATCCCAAGCAGCAAATTCACCACTTGGAATTCAGGTAGCCACCCCTCCTCCAAGAATTTAAAGGGACCCTTTGGAGATCAGGGGCTGTTCACACCTGAATCCCCACTTGGGATTAAGGCGTGCACAGCCTCCACTCTCCAAAAGCGTTTAAAGGGACACTTTAAATGCTTTTTGAGGAGCAGGGACCCACGCATCTAAATCCCAAGTGGTGAATTTGCCGCTTGGAGTTCAGGTGTGCAGCCAGCGGCCGCCCCTCTCCCTCCCCTCCTGCAAGATTTAAAGGGCCCTCCAGCTGACTAGTGGGCCACAAAATCAGGGGCTCCCCTGCCCCCATGTGGGGATTGGCATCCCTACCTTTAAGGCTGCAATAACCTTAGTGCAGTAGTGAGAGGCAGCAGATAGAGTGCTTCATCACCTGCACTCTGGCTATTTTAGTGTGGATTTGCTCTCAGATTAGATTCATTAAGCAGACATTATTCACATTGACATGTGTACAGAGTACAGGTCTTCTGATTACAGATGGTAATGGCAGTATTTCAGATGGTTTTGTATCTGTGCAGTATGGCAGCTTGATATGTTCAGACTGTTGGAAAAATAGTTAAAAATGCTTAAAATGTTCAGAGTGTCAATGAATCTTGCTTCACTGAATGAGGAAACTTTCTTTCTGTTAAAAAACTTTATTTCTATGGGTACAGGGTATACAGAAAAACTACAAATAAAAAAAACATCTAAGAGCTATATATCTGCTGCTTACTTCTCAAAGCATAGTCACACACTTCTCAGGCAATGGTGGACAAACACCTTCTTCTCGACCCCTAGAAAGGAAGTCACCTGAAAACAGTAACCAATCATTGTTTGTAAACACACTCAGATTCGCGGGCTTTTATCACATTGGCTGTCTGCCAGGTTTTCCTTCCAGGTCATTCTAAACAATAGCATAGAAAGGTAAACAAGTTAACCCTATAATGGCTGGGATCTGAGATCTTGCAAACACATACATTTCTAACACAGACAACAGTTTGAACACATGAACTGAATCAAACCATTGGTTTGCCAAGGTCTGTGTTCTCTGTTCCAGAGGTCCCCAATGTATCTTGGTGCCCACCAGCACCTTTCCTGGTGTCTGCCAAGTGTTTTCAGAAAGTGGGCAGCGCCAGGTGGGACTTTTGCCCATAGGGTTGCCAAGTCTATTTACCTTGGCGGCGGGGGAGCCTCACCAAACTCTGGGAGCTGTTGGTGGACATGTGCGCGCGCCGCCAGGACGTCACCGGAAGTGACGTGCGACATCGACACATTGAGGGTGTGGCCCCGATCGTTGGAGGGAAAACCATAGAGTTTTCCCTCCAACGATCGAGGCCATGCCCCCAACATGATCGATGTGGTTGCGTCACCTCTGGTGACGCAGCCACGCTGCGCTTCGGGGGGCGGAGTTCCCCCCAGGGCCCGATTCTGCAGCGGTGGAAATTGGGCCTCCAAAGTGGAGGTTTACTCGCACCGTGGACATGCGCACGCGCACACTGCCAGGACGTCACCGGAAGTGACGTGCAGCGTCGACACATTGAGGGCGTGGCCCCGATCATTGGAGGGAAAACCATAGAGTTTTCCCTCCAACGATCGAGGCCATGCCCCCAACATGATCGATGTGGTTGCGTCACCTCTGGTGACGCAGCCACGCTGCGCTTCGGGGGGCGGAGTTCCCCCCAGGGCCCGATTCTGCAGCGGTGGAAATTGGGCCTCCAAAGTGGAGGTTTACTCGCACCTGCACCCACTTGGCAGCCCTATTTGCCCAGCAAGTCTTTAGACTGGCCATTGGAGATCTGACTGGCTGTGCAGATTTTTTAAAACACTGTGGGTAGCTCCACTCAGCGTCAGCCATTCTCTGACAGACATTTTGTGGCTGTGCCCACCACACTGTCAGAATTCCAAAGGCATCCACAAGCTCAAAAAGGTTAGAGACTCCTGCTGACTGAAGCAGCTCTGTGGTGTCTCAACTACCACCTGATCCTTTCCACTGGAGGAACCAGGGCCTGAAATTGGGATCTTCTGCATGCAAAGCAGGTGTTCTGCCATGGCCCTTCATCAGTGTGAGAATTCACAAAATACTCCAATCCAGTTTAGAATATAGAATAATATATAATCACCATAAGCACACTCATCTTCGGGATCAGGCAGACAAAATGGGCATAACTGGAATGCTAGAGAAGCATAACATGCAACTTTCTGTCACCATTACCTTAGCAGGACTGAGACAACAAAGAAAGCCCTTCTATTGGAAGTAGTATTATTTTTTTCTGTGAGATGAGTTCAGCAGATAGTGGACAGGCAAGGGAGGGAAGGGATGAGGGATGGGAGGAGAGCAGTATAAGTAGACTCCTAGAAAACATTTGCAATACAACTATGAGCACTTTTGAATACTTAATTAAATGTGCAAAAAAAACCCCCCATTTTAGGATGCTACTTGCAATCTGTGATCACACTGAGATTCGAGCAAAAGAGCTTTGGGGGGAAATATTCAATTTTTCAGCCTCTCTGGTTGATCTAGCTGGATCAACTGTTATGGTAAGGAAGCCCAGGAAAGGATATCATTCAAACTGGGTACCATATCACGACAGGCCAGTTTATACAATAATAGTATAATCACTATTAAACCCTTTCAAGGCTGCAGTCACACACACTAAATAATCCACTTTCAATCCACCTTCAATGCACTTTCCAACTGGATTTTGCCAGTTCACACAGTAAAAATCCATTTGGAAATTGCACTGCGAGTGGATTGAGAGTGGATTATTTAGCGTGTGTGACCGCAGCCCCAGTTTCATTGATTTCAGTGGAAATTATATTAGATTTAAACATGATCCACTTACACATTTAATGTGTGCAGTAGTCCACTGCCTGCTCCCATTTTGTACATAAATTCTGACTACACCAGGACAAAATATGCAAATGAGAAATTTCATTGTTAGAATAATATCCCCAGTCTGTATGCATTTTTGCAAAGAAAAAACTGGAAGAACAGTAATAACCTTAGTACTACTTCTCTTGCTGTCACCCATCGTGACAGCATGTTGTCATCCAATGCAATGTAAATTAACTGAACAGACTTTCAAATTGGTCATGTCCGTTATGAAAGCTGCAGATGCTGAGGTGTGTAGTTAAGATGCTGTCACTTTAGTATGGTTATGGTCTGAATATAAAATGCCTCCATTCCTGAGACTGCTTTAGGCAGCCTGTTTATTTTTATTAGAACATAGAGCTTATGCCTAGAGCCATCTGTGACATTGGGAAGGGTTTTGCAGAGATCATCTACGCAAGGCTGTGATGTAACCTGAAACCTGCTAACCTAAATGGAGCCTACCAGGCATGTATTTTGGCATGCCAGCTGCTTCTCAATCTCCTCAAGCGGACAGCGAATATAAAAGATTCATAAAGCCACTGTAGACTGCCAAACATGCCTAGTGAGCTGTGATCAGGTTGGTGGGTCCCAAGTTGCGCAGGCCTGACCTACTGGAGTTATGTTAATAGATATGTTAATAATACATCCCCCCCCTTATTATTTCTTAGCATTGCCTCCATCAGCAATGCCACCCAGTCTGTTTCCCCACACACATGGAAAATCGGATGCTCATTTCCTTCAATTGTAAGCGGCATGCTTCAAATACTAATCACAGTTCAGGTAACTAGCAAAATGAAAAATGAATGTACTGCTTACCACTCATGGGAGTACAGCAAAAGGAGGTGGAAAGGAATATCCATGCAGCTTTCTAAAGGGGGGGAGGAGCAGCTGTATTTGAATGGACTGCCAGTTGCAACTCTTCTGGACTTGTGAGTTCTATCAATTTTTTAAAAATAGAATTTGGCAGCTGACCGAAGAAAAGGTAATCCACAGAGGAGAATGGATTGCCCTCTGGATCAAGCAGTATTAAACTTTGTTTTACAGTGATTAAAAGCAAAGCCTGAATTCAACATACAGGGTTCAAAATAAAGCAGGACTTGCTTATTCCCGAACATCTGTTAAGACTGGGAGACCTAAAGTAGACTTCATGACCTCCATTTGCCTTTGTCTTTTTAAATGATTTATATTTAAGTAGGGAATGGATAGAGTTGCCAGGTCCCCCCTGGCCACCGATGGGGTGGGGAATAGAGTTGACAGCTCCAGGCTGGAAAATCCTTGGCAATATGGGGTGGAGCCAGGGGAGAACCTCAGAGGAGTACAATGCCACGGAGTCCACCTTCCAAAGCATCAATTTTCTCCAGGAAAACTGATCTCTGTAATCTGAAGATGAGCTGTCATTCTGGGCCAGCTCCACCTGGAGGCCGGCATCCCCATGTATGTATGATTTCAGTCCCACAAAGATTGTTCTATGTACAGTGTATGGTGTTTGATACAAGGTTTAGCAATCTTCTTGAATAGGTTGTTACGTATTAAAGGCACAAAATTATGGTCTAAATAGACAGCTTGAAGCAGACTCCTTTGTATTCTGCAATTGCCATACAAAAGGAGTATATCGTTATCACAGTGTTAAGGGCGTAGGCCTGTGTCCCATGGATGTTCTGCTGTTGGAAGGAGAAATCTTGCCTCACTACAGTTTCCTGACCTATGTGGCTTTTTGTCTGCGATGATCCCTCTGCGCCTGGCAATACCTTTTCTCAGACCACAGAAGATTGCTGGGGAAAGGGAAAGGCAGGAAAAGAATGACTTCTGCCAATGGAGTACTTATTTAGAATATTTATATGATGTTTTTTTCTTGGCTCTCACGATTCAAAGCAGCTTGCAAATTAAAAAATTACAATGTAACCCCAAGATATAACCATTCAAAATCCAAATACATCAAGACTTCAATAACTACTACATCTATTACTACAAATCTCAAACAAGCCCCCAGTAGTCTCATGATATTACTTAGACTCCAAACCTTATTTCTACAGCACCAAATGGTCTTCAGATAAAAAAAATTGCACCACAGGGTGGGGGGGAAATACCCACTGAGACAAAAACTAGAATAGCTGGAAATCTGCAGGCTGTGGTAGCAGGCACACCCCTCTCAGCCCCAGGAAGCAGATCTTTATACCATATAAGGTTGCCAGGTCTCCCCTGGCCACTGGCGGGGGATGGGGGGTAGGTTTGCCAGAACCAGGCTGGGAAACTCCTGGAGATTTGCGGATGGAGCGTGGCGAAGACAGGGAACTCAGTGGGGTACAATGCCACAGAGTCCACCCTCCAAAAGCATCCAGTTTCTCCAGAGGAACTGATCTCTGTAGCCTGGAGATGAGCTGTAATTCCGGGGGTTCCTCAGGTCCCAACCCTGGAGGCTGGCATCCCTAGGCACAGGACCAGCCCATCATAGATAATTTTTAGGCAGCAGCCTAGAGCGGCCCCTTAAGAGGGGGTGCCCCCCAGCCTGCCGCCCCTCCCCTCCCTTGCCTAAACATGGCCACCACCCATCTTTCCGGGAGGGCAACCCGCTTGCCCAAGGGGAGCCGAAGGCGCTGTGGGGAGCAGCCTGAATCCGGCCCTGCCTGTGGTCGCCAGCAGGGGCACTTTGCTTTGCAATTGCAGGCCATTCTCTTGCCCCTACACTTCTGGCCAGCTGGCAGGGGGGACTCCTGGCACACCTGCCTTCGCCGCCATGCTGCCTTTCTGCTGGCTGCTGGGACCCAGGGCGCCTGCACTCTGCCCACCGCCCCGGGCTCTACCTGTGCTGTGTCCCTCCACCTGCCCAAGCCAGCCCTACCTGGTGGCCGCCCTGCCCCCAGCTCTCCAGGGCCTCGCTGGAGCCAGTCCCACTGGCTGGCCTCCAAGCAGGGTCCCGAGCCAAGCCAGGTGGGATTGCCAGACTTACCCCTGGCCTTAAAGCAGGAACAAGGATGGAGGTGGTGAAATCTGGGTCAGGCACGCGCAACAGACACTGGAGCAGCTTTCCAGAATGGAGGGCTTAGGGTTACCAGCCTGCAGGTGGGACCTGGAGACACTCCCCCCCCCGGCACTGGGATTGTGGGCTTTAGAACCCCTAAAGGGTTCTTCCTAAAATGCATTTATGTTTGAAAATTGGTGGCCGCACCGGGGGGGGGGCACCAGAAGGTAGCCTCGCCTGGTGTGCAAAAAAACCTGGAACCAACCCTGCCTAGGCAGAGGACTGACCTCTACAGGAGGAATGAGGAGCCAACAATCTGCAGGAAAAAGAATACCCATAGAATTCAGCCCATTGTTTTTAGAAAGCTTTGCAAATGTGGTGTGATATGCATGGAGAGGAGCAAAACGGGGAAATCACTTCATTGCAACATAACATTTTTGTTGTTGTTGTTCAGTCGCACAGTCGAGTCCGACTCTTCGCGACCCCATGGACCAGATCACACCAGGCTTTCCAGTCTTCCACCGTCCTTTCCGGTCTTCCGCCTTTAAAACATACTAAATTAGTATAACATGGTCAGTAAATTCCTTACTAGTACAGACAGATAATTGCTGAAGTGAGCATTTCAACGAGGTCCTAAAAATGCCCAACAAGGTGGTTTAAACTGCAAAAATGGAAAGTACTTATGCAGTAAATGAACACAGAGATGACTTGTCTAACAATTTCATGAGGGAATGAAGGCACAAGGTGCCCTACCCTGGGATCACTGCTTATACTTAAACCAACTATATGAATAATGGTTGTAGTCCGGGGTCATTTCATAGAAAAAGAGGTGCAAATGCTCATTAGCATAACTTATTTGCATATGCCACACCTCCTGACATCACCAGAAATGTGTCAGAAGGCAACACCCACCACTCAGGCTCCACTGTACTGTTTTGGATTGCTAGCTATTGGGTTGGGGACGTGCAGATCTGTCCTCGCAGAGGAGGGAGAGCTTGTACCTGAATAAAACTTGGTCTTAAAGGTGCCACTGGACTGTTTCGGACCGGGGGCTCTGCAATTTTCCTGGCTGCTTCTTGCTCTGACTGAGAGCTGTTGGGAGCAGGGGGTGGGGCTTGTTGCATGTGCCCACCCCCTGGGCTCTTCACTGCTGGAGCTCCGCTCCTGTGCGCTCATGCAGGAAATGACCCCTGGTTGTAGTGCCTTTAGTTTAAAGCTGTGGTAGTTGTTTTTTTTTTAAGGAAGATGTCATATGCTCTTTCTGCATCTTTTCCCTTGGTATCTGAGCACATCTCAATCTTCAGTTCTGCATTCCCTCCCACTTTCACTGCGGCTTTGTGTCAGGGCTTCTTCTTGGTTCTGCATTTGTTTTAGGGGGATCAGTACTCAAACCGCTTCCAGCACACTGTTGCCCTGCACTTCCCAAAGATGCTTTTGCCATTAACCTTTGTTCTGCTCCATTTTGAAATTGATACTACTATTTAAAGTAGAATTTTCTGCAAATATTTAAGCACTGCCCATTGCCCTCCCCTGTTTCAGCCTCTTTGTCTTTGGTCTATGTTAGGTGGCCAATGTACATGATAACAGGTTTCCTCAAGGGCAATTTGGCCACCAAATGAGAAGGGAGCACTCACTGGAGAAGACCCTGATGCTGGGAAAGACTGAAGGTAAAAGAAAAAGGGGACAGCAACGAATTAGATAGTTAGACAGTGTTATCGATGCAACAAACATGAAATTAAGCAAACTCTGGAGGACGATGGAAGACAGGAGGACCTGGCATGATGTGGTCCATGGGGCTGCGAAGAGTCAGGCTCAACTGTGCGAATGAACAACAACAATTGCTGAACATTTACATTTGTTTAGAGTTCACAGTTACTTGGAAGATGGGAGAGCTACTGGAAAAACCATTTTTCAAGGAGAACTTCTATGCCAAACAGACTTCAATCACAAACATTTCCCTCAAAACAAAAATGAATGCATAGATCAATGGTTTGCATTATGATTTGATATTAAGCACTGATAATTGTATATTTGTTGTTGTTGTTGTTGTTCAGTCGCACAGTCGCACAGTCGAGTCCGACTCTTCGCGACCCCATGGGCCAGATCACGCCAGGCCACCATCCTCTGAAGTTTGCTCAATTTCATGTTCATTGCATCTATGACACTATCTAACCATCTCATCCTTTGCCGTCCTGTCCCCATCTTCTTTGACCTTCAATCTTTCCCAGCATCAGGGTCTTCTCCAGTGAGTGCTCCCTTCTCATTTGGTGGCCAAAGTATTTGAGCTTCAGTTTCATTATCTGGCCTTCCAGGGAACAGTCAGGGTTGATTTCTTTTAGGATTGACTGATTTGATCTTCTTGCAGTCCAAGGGACTCTCAAGAGTCTCCTCCAGCACCATAGTTCAAAAGAATCTATTCTTCGGCACTCGGCCTTCCTTATAGTCCAACTCTCACAGCCATACATGACTACTGGGAATACCATTGCTTGGACCATGCGTATTTTTGTTGGCAGGGTGATGTCTCTACTTTTTATCATGCTGTTTAGGTTCGCCATCACTTTCCTCCCAAGGAGCAGGCGTCTTTTAATTTCATGGCTGCAGTCTTTGCGCTCTCCTCTTTCACTCTGAGCACGAGGCTTTTTAGGTCCTCTTCACTTTCTGCCATTAATGGTATCGTCTGCATATCTGAGGTATATTACCCCTGGGTTATTCCTGTTACATAATGTTAGTGAACATTGCCCTGTTAACACTGAAATGCCTCATCTACTCAATATCATTCTCATTTTCCTGGAAGAATTCCTCCCACCAGTCTTCCCCAGGCACCAAACCCTAGAAGTTACTTTTTTCCCACCATAGAGAACAATGGAGGGGATAGGGGCAACCTGTTTGGGGGCCTGTATAATTGGACCCCCTGGTCCAATGTTCTTCAAACCTGGTTGGTATCTTGGGGACAAGCTCCAGGAGCTACCCCATGAGTTTGGAGCATCTCCCTCAAA
This sequence comes from Gekko japonicus, assembly GCF_001447785.1. Classification (NCBI taxonomy): domain Eukaryota; kingdom Metazoa; phylum Chordata; class Lepidosauria; order Squamata; family Gekkonidae; genus Gekko; species Gekko japonicus. The sequence goes on from NW_015172572.1 coordinate 174,996, forward strand.
CCCCCTCCCCTCCAGCTCCCAGAATATACCCTATGTTTTCACCATTGACTTCAATGGCCCGTAGAATATAATGGGGCTGAATTGCCACCGAAATTCGGCGGCAATTCAGCAGCAAGTCGATTCAGATCAGAGAATCTGAATCGTCCTGCGGCAGCCCGAAAGGGGTCCGAATGGGCCATTTTCGGGGGTGCATTCGGTTCGGATGAACCGAATGCACATCCATAATTGGCACCTTGGCTACTCCTTCTCCAAAGGAGAAGAGCAATGAGGGCTCAAAACATATTTTCTTCCATGAGTATGCAGAAAGCATAATCTGCAGAGATCTGAATTTCCAGCAAAAGTGCCAAAGAATAATTACATATGAAGAATGAAAGGAAATGATTCAAATAAAGGCACACCACCTCAAATTCTGGGAAAACTGGGAGTAAAGACTGAATAAAGAAAGGCCCATAGAGTCAGTAGACTTCTTAATATGACTGGGTGTGTGTGACAGATAGTTTCCCAAGTTCCACCTTCCAGGAGCGTTAGCCAATCACTTTCAAGTGGTAGACTGGAATGTTGAAAAGAAAGAAAAAGAGAGAAGTGTGTCCGTTTAGCTGCTGGCCAACTGACAGGGTTGAGGGCTGCTAGATTTTGGTGGAAGAAAAGTTAGGCAGGGAGACCATTAGGGAGGTTTTCTGAAGATAGGCAGGGTTTGGGTGCTGTTCCTGTCAAAAGCTATTAAAAGTTAAAAAGACTTTATGTTCCATATTATAAATCTGAATCAGTCAAACAAAAAACCTGCTGCATAACTGGTGAGCTTTGCCAGACCTCAGCTCTTCAGTAACTTTGTTATTTCTGGTGGATATCCTTGTTTGTCTGAAGCAGCAGAACAAAGTTTAAACCCAGTGGCACCTTGAAGACCAACAGTTTTATTCAAACTATAGCTTTCATGTGCAAGTTCATACTTCGTTATTTCAGTTTATTATACTTGTGTTTTCCCCAGTATATTTATTTCTTCCTTTAAATTGCATGTTTGTAATATGCTTTGGGTCCCTATTGGAAAGAAAAGTGGGGCAAGAATCGCCTAAATAAAATCTATCAGTGGCAGGGAAATCAGACCACAATTTCTGCTTTAAGGAAAAAAGAATTGAGATCACACTCTTTAGTAGGACAAGGACACTAGTCAGAATGTGACAAGGACACTGATGTGAAACTTCTTTTTATGTTTCAGTGATATACGCTTTCTGTTCACACTGTATAATTTTGAGTGATTCCAATAATTCTGAAACTGTAACCATCTGTTTATATGTATTCCCTTCCTAGTATTAATGGTTCTAACACAGATACTCTCTGTGATGCCTGTGATATCTATAGTGAAATAACAGTTTGAATACTTATCATCACACAAGAGGAGGGTATGGATACAAAAATAGAGAACAAAAATGATTTCTCACTCATATTCCTTCTGTTATAATTTCAAGTTCTTTATACTAGGATAAGGATAAAGTTTTATTTACAGCCGAAGCCAGCAGTTAACATTTGAAACACTACAGACTTAGTAGTAAAAAACACCTATGAATAAAGGTAAAAATGCCTAACAGAACAGTAAAATGCATTATAAAATACATAATAAATTCCTTAGGAGGTAGACAGTTAACAATAAAACGATTAACATTTAGCTTGCTGTGTTATTATAGATTTTCTAATTCTTAAAACACTCCATCCAAATCTAGCCACTTGGTGTGTTACCTCCGAGTGTCTATCTGAGAGGAGGTTTTTCATAATACGGGCTCTTTGCCTTCTGGTTAGAGGTAAGGGAATGAAAGAGATTTCCGGAGATTATTATAGGCCTCACAGTCGAACATAACATGTTCTAGATTTTCAATGCCTACATTACAGCAGGGGCATATGCGTTCCTCGAATGGGATTTTCTTATACTTTCCCTCTGTATTCACTAAGGGAAGAGCATCCCAGTGCATAAGTGTAAATGTTCTCCTATATTTGTGGTTTGACAGATGGTAAAAACAGGCCAAAGGAGTTACTCTGTTGATGGGGTCAAGAAGTGTGTGCCATTTCTCTGTTCTACCTATATCGTTCTGCCTATCAATATCCGTAATCCTCTGTTTTATCATTTCTCTAGCTTTGTCATAGGCAAGGGAACACAGGTTTTGTGAAGCCAAAATAAGGGAGTTTCTCCTCTATAGCCTTAAGCCAGGGGGGTATAAAGGTGTCTTGTAATATTAAACGTGTCAGCCCGTTAGAAAGAAAAAATAGTTTCAGCCAATAATGAATCACCATGATCCATAACCTTGCCTCCACAGTAATCATTCCTGTTTCAATTCAAATAAGTGCATTTGGAATGCCATTGGGTACCTGAAGAACAGATCTCAAAAATTTTGTTTGGAGTGTGTCTAGTTTCTTGTAATTAGATGTAATATTGATGGGGGCTCCAAAGGTAAGTTGAGTTAGAGATTTGGCCTTAAATAGTCTAAGAGCAGCTACAATACATTTTCCACCTTTGTGCCAGTAAAATTTTTCGATTGCCCTCGCACTCCTTTTGGCATTTATGGCAACATAATTTATATTTACAGTTCTCGAGCCGTTTGCCTGGAGGTTAATGCCCAGATATTTGAAACAGGTGACTTGTTCAATGAGAATAGAATTTAAGTACCAGTGAAAAGTTTTTGGGGATCTTTTGGTAAAGGCCATTGCTTTGGTTTTTGAATAGTTTACCTCTAAGTTGTTATTTTGGCAATATTGGGCAAAAGAACTCATGACTCTCTTGAGACGAATGGGGGTCCTTGCAAGTAGGACAGCATCAACTGCATATAAGAGCATCCCTATGTGTCTTTTGCCTAGCTTTGGAGGATGGAACTCGGGCCTGCTTAAATAGGCTACCACATCATTGATATAAAAGTTAAAGAGAAGTGGTGCCAAAAGGCAGCCTTGTTTAACTCCTTTCTCTACTCCAATAGGATTTGTCCCATGACCCTGGGGGGAGTCTGAAGCTTAAGGGGATTTGGCCTTCAAGGGTCTTTAGCAACACCAAAGTAACTCCTCTTATTCATAAGTGGCCAGTAGCAATGAAGGAGCTTGTAAAGCCTTCAGATGAACAGATGGACATGGATCAACATGACCTAACCATTCTGGATGAGGCATCTGAGCTGATTACAGTGAATGAGATGTCACTCTGCTCATCGAAAATAACAGTGTGTCATTTATTTATTGGAAGTTGACCTGCTGAACTCCTTTGATGGCCTCTCTCAGGAGGAACAACTAAGGATTACAAACAGACTGGAGGATCTAATAAAAAGGCTGTTAAGATCAAAGGCCCATCAACAGGATGTGGAAGTTTACTATTTCCCATGCGGTGAAGAGAACTCTACAACAAAGGACATCCTGGCCGAGCAACTACAACCTTCAAATACAATGGAGGACAAGCCCAAGAACTCTGGTGCTGAGAGGGAAGCATCCAAAAGTCATCTGAAGCCTAAGTTCAGAGGACTTTTGGCCTCATCAGTGCCCACTAAAACCTTGAAAACCAAGGTTCAGCCCTGCTCACACCAGACGAGGGAGAACAATGGATGTGTTTCCCTAGATGTGGAAGGAGATTTGAACATCATTTCACCACTAGGATGACTACATAAGGATACCATGCAAAATGCTCACACTAGACCCCGTAATAGACAGGTTCTATCACTACTGTCATGGAACTTAAGAGAATGGCACTGCAGAATGAGGGAGGTTAGTGCAATGGAATTCCTTTGTAAATTTGACATAATTTTAGGGCAGGAAACATGGTGCACAAAGGATCCATCATTAACAGGTTATAAGACATTTGCTTTACCTGCGGTAGCCTCAGTACATAGTAGAGCCAAAGGAGGGCTCTGGATTTTGATCTTTACCCTACTGGAAACAATGGAAGTGGTGCTCCCTAAGTATGAGCATTTTCTGCAGGCCCTATTACTTAAGTCCCGGGACTTACTTTGTTTAATTGTAAATGTTTATCTGCCATCTGGTGGGGTCAATGAACAAATATTGGTAACTTTGCTTGGGCTAGAATCATACCTTCAAGATCTGGTGGCAGCTTATCCTACAGCTTATGTTATCATAGGTGGAAACTTTAATGCGAGGATAGGAGCTGATGATTTCAATTTGCATGATAAGAGCAACTATTGTTTTTTAAGGACCCAAAGTACAGTTTTACCTTTAAATAGGCGTTCAAAAGATACAACAGTCAACTATGCGGGCCTCAAGTTAAGTCAGGTAATAAATAGACTTAAACTCTATTCCAGTACTTTTTATATCACGTCACTAAAACTGGCCACCAATTTTCTGTTTCCTTACAGACTGGTTGAAAATTATCTTTATGAATTTCACTCATTTTAATTTAGAAATATCCCACAACTCAAATATCTTTTACAAAATCCTACTGCTGTATTTCCTTCACACAAACCATCTTAATTGGAGAAATAAGTGTTAATGCTGATCATTTTCTAACTTGCTATAAAAAGTACCCCTGTGGCTGGTATTTTATCTCAGTCTCAACTCAGGAATAAACAATACTTCACAGAAGCTTTCACCAGGGGAAGGAAGGTTTTCTTCTAGGAGATTGAAAAAGGAATTGGTTGCACTGTGCTTTTAAGAGTATTGTAGCTTTAGGCCTACAGTTTAATCGCTGTTATTTGCAGTTGGATGCTGCTCTTGTAGTCTCTGGGGCTACTCTCTGTTTCCCTTTCTGTCTTAATATCTTCTCAGCTTGAAACAGTGGGTGGGAAGAGACAGAGGAAAGTCAAAGCACAAATACCCCTTTTGAGCAAGAGATGCCAGTTATCCAAGACTGTTAAATAAAGTAAATACTGTTAAAGAGTTAATGTTTTAATCATGTTTGTATTTTGAGTAAAAAATAGTATCATTAATTGGATTTACTTGTATGCTTTATAAAGTTATTTATATATCCAGTACCTGGTATTATTTATTCATTTAATTTAATTTTATTGATTTTACTTTTACCCCACCCTCCCCGCCAAGGCGGGCTCAGGGCGGCTCCGATAAAACTAATAAAAATATACATCATATAAAATTACAGGTATATCAATTAAAATCGGTGGCACTACAAAACAGTAAAGAACAGTTATTACATTTCATGGCACACATCGCCCAACTCGACGAAGTAACATTATTGCCCCCTCAGACGGAAGAAAGAGTCAGACAACCAAGGTTGGATGAAATAAGGCCACTTTATTAACATATTAAAGTAACGGCAAGGGCAAACATGAAACAGCGGCTCGGTCAAGGACTGTTGTTGCTTTGACCCCATCCTTAACCGTATAAAAGGCAAGACACCAAGGCCCCGGGTTGAAGCCAACCATAAGTCGCTTGCAAACCCAGCCGAGCCAATAATTGGGATGCGCCTTCAGGAGCCCTCAAACACCACTGCACAGCCAGCACTGAGTCTCCATCGTGGCCATCCCCATAGGCAGTCTGCAAGCCTCATCCCTGGCCACACGGCCGCAGGGTTGATCCCGCAGACCCCTCTACCCCCCACGGGGTTATTGATTGGTGCTTACGTAGCCTGTGAACTTTATTTAAACCTAATGCTGCCACCACAAGGGCCAAGCCTCTGCTTAGGCCCCTGCGCCCACTCAAATACCTAACACTAGCTTAAGCCATTGCCGTAAATCCTGAAGGAAAAGGTCATTTCCCTTCTTGGAAAGGTGAATGCCATCGCCCCTATATCGGTCCGGGCAATCAAGCTGAATCTGGGGGTGAGGCAATTAGTGGCCCTAACCAACCTTTAAAGGCCCCTTTATTTATTAATAAAACAATGGCAAGACCTATCAGTATGAGTGGCATGGTCAAGGCCTGGGGTCACTCAAACTCAAACCCCACCCTTGCCATAAGACGGGCAATGCACCTGGCCCCCAGGATGTAAGCGGCTCGCACCCGGGCAGCCCAGCATTGGAACATGCCATGACGATCCCTCATCCACCACCGCATGGCCTGTGCTGAGTATCCATCAAAGGCACTCCAAAAGGCAGTCTGCCCCTGACAGACCCCTTCCCCCTACAGGGTTGCTGATAGGTGCTTGCTGCCGCGACAAATTGAGCTGCCCGGAACAGGTGGAGCAGGCCCAAACAGCCTAAGTGCCGGTGCCCACTCCATTCCACCGTGGCCCATCAACTCAGGCCCAACTTGGAGCCAAAGGCTGATTTGTTTGCTCGATGAGCTGGCCCAAAAATGTAGCTGTGTTCACAGAGAGAATCCTTCTCCTCACACCATAGAACACCACCCTAAAAGAGAAAACAGTGAGCCACGTAACCCAACTAGAAAGCAGACCACATTATGGCAAGGAAAGTGGGTTGCCTCAGTCAATAAAAGGTAAAGGTTCCCCTGCTCGAAAGCCAGTCGAATCCGACTCTAGGGTTGCAGTGCTCACTCCGTTTCAAAGCTAAAGAGCCAGCGCTGTCTAAAGACATTTCCGTGGTCATGTGGCCGGCATGACTAAACACCAAGGCACATGGAACGCTGTTACCTTCCCATTGAAGTGGTACCTATTTATCTACTTGCAATTTCTTGCTTTCGAACTGCTAGGTTGGCAGGAGCTGGAACTAGAGAAGGGAGCTCACTCCATCATGCGACACACTCGGGTCTTGAACTGCTGAACTACCGACCTTCCACAGCCTGCAGTTCAGCGTCTCAACCACTTGAGCCACCGCAGCTCCTTGAGCCAATTGAGTCAATAGAGCCCGCTTTTTCCTAAACATCCATAGAATGCTTAATAATTCCACAATGTTTGCATTGGCATCGGCCATGATTCACAGGGTGCTGCTCAATGCTCATAGGGCTTATGTCTGCACTGAGCAAGTGAAGTAATTATTGATATCCCAGGGTAGAGTTTCCAGTTGCCTGTAGAAAAAGGAAGCCCTGTCCCATTAATGGGATGTTATTTAACTGGTGAACTCAGTGCACAATTCTCTATTAAAAGACAGGACCCTTTACTATGGATCTTTTTGGCAATCCTACACACTGAAAGTTAAGAAATGAGGCCTAAATTTGTCATTGGCCCAGGTCTATATCAGAAAAAAACCTCTCTGGTCCATTTACCCATCTACTGGATTGTCCAACTGTGGAAATGCACCAATATAAAAGTTGGTTCATTCACTCAGCTCTTTGAAGAACAGGCTTCCATTGTTTTAAAAGTCAAGTGAAATCCAAAATACTTCAGTATTTTTAATTTTCACCAGGTCTTTAATACCATGGCAAACGTTGGTTTCACTATAAAACATGAGATTACCAATCCAGAATGTGGTGTCACTTAAAAAACCTACATAATAATATATTCATTTTTATTTTTAACGACATCTACTCCTGAAGAGAGCACCGCATGTATCCCTTCTTATCGAAACTGGGGTCCTACCTTCAACTAAACTTCAGTAGAGCCTGACATTAGTTTGCTCGTATTGATTTGTTTTTAATTTCATATTGATTTGATTTGTTAATCTTCAACATCCTCTGCATATATTAATTGTCTGGCTAAAATTGCAGTAGGGTTTTATAAGAGCTATAAATCTAAATTTTAAAGCAATCGGAAGGAAATATTTCTACAGAGTTTGCAGCGCTTTTTGTTTTGCAGATTAACTATACGCACTGGCCTGTTTTGCAAACAGGTGTATACACCTTCATGCAGGCCGTATGCATTCATGAACTGGGCCTCATTTTAACCTGTTCACTTATATATGGAGTAAGGTTGTGCTGTCTGGCATGGAATTAGTTTCTTCCCCCACCAAGTGAGTGGACAGAACCGCTGTCAGGTTTCCTGGCCTCCAAAGCCCTCCGATGTGTGAGGGGTCTTGTTTAACCATCACCCCTACCGGAACCTACTTGGAAGCCACCTGCAGCAATTCCAGGTGCTATGGCTGCACCGCCACTTGCCAGTCAGCACCATCCACAGCCTGCTATAACTAACGCCACTCACTCAGGTCCTGGCAGCACACTGGCCTTGTGTTAAGACACTGGCCTTCCGTTAAGACAATTGCGCCAAGAAACTTGCTTGGAATGCTCATTAGGACCAACCAATGACATATGATGTGCCGGCTGTCAAATTCCCAAATCAAAGCATAAGGTTGGAAGTCACCCTGTATTCCTGCTAAAACAGAAAACAGAATGTACAAATGACATATTGTGATGGATATGTTCAAATCCTAACATATGACAAAAACTAGCCAACTCACCAACTCAGAGTGTATTCACACTGCCAACTTCACAAGTTGCTGACAAGGATTCCTTCACATAAAGAAAACCTTAACAGTTCAGCTGCTGCACTCTTAACCCTCGCACCAGAAAAACATCCCTATGTGCATTAGGGCCAAATATTGTAAATGGAAGACTGGCAATTTATACTGTCTTCCTCAGAATAAAACATATAAATATGTCATTTAGACTAGAGATCCTTGTCGACAGTCTCCAATAAATAAGCCTTGTTATCCCTCAAAAGGAATATCCCCCTCAATAGCATATGCTTTAAACCTTATTAAAATGAGTGTTGCCTACTCTGACCGGCAAAGGCCCCCTAGGTCCCAGGCAGAGGTTCGTCACCTCATCCATCTCTAGATACTTCAAATAGAGCTGCCGAGATGGAACCCAGGACCATATGTACACAAAGCAGATGGTCTAAGCTGTGGAGTCTTGTGACCAAATATCCCACCATGAGAGCCACTGGCACCAAAGTCCCGATCGAGGGATTAACCACTGCATAAACCAGTTTGCTCTGGAGCCATCCAGCTTGAGCCACGACAAAATTGTGAGAACCAGGAGTGTGAGCTAGACCCCAATTACTCAGCTTACATGGACACTGATCTCTTCCTGAAATGCCCTCAAGGAAGTCATACAGAGATTAGTACTCTAATAAATCCTGCCTTAAAAACCATGCCAGCAAATCCTGCCTTAAAAACCATGCCAGCAACTATGGATGGAGGAAGAAGGAAGGAGGAGATAGGATTGGTACCCTGCCCCTCACTAGGAGCCACAGAGTGGCCCACAAACTCCTTACCGTTTCCCTCTACACAACATACAACCTGCAATACAGGTGGGGCTGAAAAAGCTCCTTCCAGAGCCATTCTTGAGTGAACAGCTCAGACAGACACAAGCTCCTCAAGCAGCTACATTAGCAAAGGCTCTGCCACTGAGCTATAGCTCCTCTTCCTGGCTCTCCAGGGTCTCCGACAGAGGTCTGTCCCATCCCGTCCTGGCTCGACCTATTAACTGTAAACAGCGGGAACCTTGTCTAGGACCTTCTGCTTGCCAAGAAGAAGTTCAACCACCAAGCTACACCTCCCCACTGTGCCAGTCATATTTTATAAAGTGTCCAGGCGCAATCAAATCTTGTAGCCTATAATCTGTGCGGGAGTATCAATCTAGACCCTGCTGTCACTGGGTTAATAGTAAATCTTCATTGCAATGGTACAGCGGTGCCATGGACTGGATGACATTTAATGTCAGTGTGTACATCATTCTCCCCATCATTCTACACACCTGGTCACACCTGACCAATGCTCCCTCTAAGCTATGGAGTCCCGTGAGCAAAAATTCTACTTTGTGAGCGACTGGCATTAAAGTGGTGAGCAGGTGATTTGGCTACTGTGTAAATTAGTTTGCCCTGGAGCCATCCTTCCTGAGCTAAGACAAAAAAACTCAGCTTACAGGGAACATGGCACCTGACATGTAGTAAGCCTAACATATCTGTAGCTGTCTGTAGTGTCTAAGGCTCTAACACTGGAGAAACATGACAGCTTATAACCACTCATTAATGTCCCTTGAATTTAATATTATTTTATATATTGACGTGCACCCTCTCACCTCACTCACTCAAATATTCAAGTGTGTGGGGAACTTGGGTGCAGACATCCACTGGTAAAGTGGCTGCCTATTTCTATGCCCCATTTAAAATGAACCTAAAATGGCCCCTGAAATGCCCACAAAAACTGTGCCTAAAATGGCTGCCCCGGTGCATGTTTTTCAATGGAAGAGGTCACTGCAAGGCTGATCCATACAAGCCCCAACACTGAAAAGAAGAACTGGGGCCCCAGCAGCCTTACCAACTGCACTAAAAGGGGAAGGCGGGGGCAAACCTAAATGATGGGCACTAACATGTAAACTGTAGTTTGACTCGTTGGAGCAGGCTGCTAAGGGCAACTCTGTGGCCACGCACCCCACCGTAGCCCCTCCAGCAGGCCAGGGCTGGGCCCGACGCTCTCCCGGCGCCTGAGGAACGCGGCCCGATGTGCTGCTCCTGCCGCTACTGGGCTCACCAATGCAGGTGCAGCCCAGCACAATCCGTTGCCTGGACAATCCGCACCGCCGCGGACTGGCTGCCACTGCAATCCCTGCTACCGTCGCCTGAATGATCCACGCAGCCATGCCGCCGTGGACAGGCCGCCACCGCGATCCCCGCTGCCATCACCACACGCATTGCCTGGACATCCATGCTGCTGCGCACAGGCCGCCGCTGCAATCCCCTCTGCCTAGCAATAGCAGGGGCATGCCAACTGCCCTAAGCCACCTCGGAGAGCGCTGCCCCAGGCTTTTACTGCTGCTTCAGGCCCTGACAGGTAAGCCTAGAGCCGATCCAAAGCCCTATACCCTGCTTTGTGCTCAAAGCTGTACTCTGTCCGAGCACGAGGCGAGCAACTGACAGGGGTAGAGCAAAGCCAGCCTTTAATAACCACGCTGGCTCCACTCCCCCTTTTGGGGTTGAGGCTGCACCACAGCCTTTCCTCCATTCCTCCTCATGAGGAGGCAAACGCGGCCCCCAGGAGGCATGCCGTGGGCTGTCTCCTGTGGGGCCAGAATGTCAGATCCAGAACAAATGAGTTTGACACCACTGTTCTACAGGTTTCTCAGTCTTGTGATTCTTGACCTCAGACTTGTGTCCATTTATCCTTTGGCATAGGGTTTGACCTGTTTGCCCTATGTAGAGAACCAAAGGGCACTGTTGACATTTAATGGCATATGCAGTTTTAGATGATGAGTAGGTGAATAAGCCTGAGATGGTGTAGTCGACGTGGTTAGGTCTGGTGATTGTGTTGTCTGGGTGTATGTGGCAGCAAAGTTGGCATCTGGGTTTATTGCAAGATCTGGTACCAGTGTCCATGTTCAAATTAGATTATTGTGGGTGAGTTGTTTGAGACTGGGGGATAGTCTGTGCATAAAAAAAGGTTTGCCCCCCAGTACTTGTGAAAGAGAACTCTCATTATCCAGTAGAGACTGTAAGTTAAGGATGATGTGTTGAATTATTATGAGTTGAGAGCTGTATGTGACCACTAGTTTCTTTTGGGCCTGTCTTGCAACAGGTTTTCTCTGAGTACCATTCTGGCTTTGTTACTCTATTTTTTGACCATCAGGTGGACACTTTTGTTCCAGAAAGGTTTGTTGTAGATCCCTCAGGTGAGAATTTCTGTCTGTAGGATTGGAGCATAATAGTATTTATGTGTGTACAGAGGTCACATATTAAAATGCAACACTCCATTCAGTGAAAACATTTCATTTTCAGAGTTTATATGTAAATGCCTATTAAGATTTTTTTTTTGGAAAACCAGGCAATATCTCAAATACAATTCAAACAAAATCTCAATATATATAATAGTCTTGCAGAACCAATAGTTGATCACTGTTAATAATAGAAACGCCTGTTGCTCATTCCAGCCTTTCTATACCAAATTCATATTTTACTTTGGGCTCAGTGATAGTGCATTGACTAGCCCTGTTTTAGCAGCCATTGCTAATATAATTAAAGAGCTTGTCATTCTTTTCCTCAAGCTAAGACCTTCTTTTTCTTACCTAGAGCAATGGGTTTTCTATTTCACACTCCAGTGCCTCCTCGATAATAAGAAATGCAATCTTCTAGACCACCGAGCAAGTGATGATTGTTCCTTGACATAACCTTCAGGCAGTTAAACAAATTCATAAGCCAGGAATAGCTTGTTCCTCCTACTCTGCTTTCACCCACACATTTGACCAGCAACACCAACCAACATGGAAATTTTATAAATGTGTTCTGTTCAGCGTGGTGCCTAAACATATTTACATTTTATGCATGTAACCAAACCCATGAGAGAGAGAAATCCTAAGCAGGTCTACTCAGAGTCCTACTCAGGTCTATTCATTGGAGCTTTCTCCTGGGAAAGGGTTCTTAGATTGCACTGTAAATGATGTATCTAGAATGGTATGGCAGTTTGATAGAGCACAATCTTAGCAAATAGGGCTGTAAGATGCCTTTTCTGATATAATTTTTAGAGACAGAATACAGTTAACCAAGACATCCATTGAGAGATAGCTGACTGTGACCTTATCATTAAAAAATTACCAATAACAATGTTTAGCATCAGGAATCTGGAGCTTCATCATTCTCACAAGAGGACATGAAAATATGCTTGAATTGTGGACTAAAATGGTAGAAAAAATTACCACATGCTCAAACATACACGCATATTCAAATTACATATGGAACTCTGGTTGGCTGCTTTGTGACAGAGACCATGACCTAAATGAGCAGAATAATTATGATTCCTGAAAGTGTATTTCTAAAGTTGAGAAAAAGGTCTGAAAAATGAAACGATATTCATGATGAGTATATGTAGTGTAGAGCATTTCACATTATTATACTGTGTTATACTGTAAAGGTAAAGGTTCCCTTGCTCGAAAGCCAGTCGAATCCGACTCCAGGGTTGCGGTGCTCATCTCCGTTTCAAAGCCGAAGAGCCAGCGCTGTCCGAAGACGTTTCAGTGGTCATGTGGCCGGCATGACTAAACACCAAGGCGCACGGAACACTGTTACCTTCCCACCAAAGTGGTACCTATTTATCTACTTGCAATTTCTTGCTTTCGAACTGCTAGGTTGGCAGGAGCTGGAACTAGAGACGGGAGCTCACTCCGTCTTGCGGCACCCGGGTCTCGAACTGCTGAACTACTGACCTCTTTTGAGCTAGTACAGGATAATTGCTAGGAGTGGAAGTCTACAGAGAGGGAAGGCGGCATGGTATAGCCCAGTCTCATCAGATCTCGCAAACTAAGCAAGGTTGATAGTTGGAAGGGAGACCACCAAGGAAGACTCTACATCATCGAAGTAAAGCAATCTGTGTGTAATAATGGTTGGGTACCTGCAGCATTATCATCCATTATCAGTTGCTGATAGGCTTGAGCAAGGTCCAGTTTAGCAAAAAACCTTTCCTCCTGCTAGGACAGACAACAACTGGTTTATGGCAGGCATGGGATATACCATTTGGTTTCAAGACAGGAACAATAGGGGTGGCCAAGGTTGTGTTAATTGCTGGCTCTATAACTTCTTGTGCAGTGAGCCGATCAAGTTCATCGATCTTTGGGCTCAGGGTGAATATTCCAGGCCTTCAGACAAATAAGTGTTATGGTAGGTTCCTTTTGAAAAGTCACCGGTGGACCTTGGTATGCTCCTAATGCCTCAGTGAATACACATGGGAACTCAGATGCCATTTCTTCCAGTATTGCTGGACAGACACTATGTACTTCTTGAACATTGATTCCCAAGGGTGTTAATCAGTTTCTTTCCAGCAGGCTTTTACAAGTCCCTTTTGTAATTAGCAAGGGTAATGTCTGTCTGACAGGTCCATAGCAAACATCTGCATTACAGCTTCCAAGGACTGAACAATCTGTCCATTGTAGTAATGAAGGTAATGTTTTGATCTGTGTAATTTGGGAGAATGGCCCTGGAATAGCTGTGAAAATGTATTGTGGTCTATGATGGCATATCCAACCCCAGAGTCCCATTTCACACTTCTGACCATTTATCTCTACAGTGGTAATCATTTCTGGGCATTGCCCCTTGACAACAGGAATATGTGAATATGCGGAATGGAGTACAATGTTTGTACTTCTTCCTCAGGGAAACCCTCCAAATTATGGGCAGTTTGAAGGACGCCTTTCTGTGTGCTTATCTGCTGTTTGGTGCCTTTATTGTGATATGTTTTCTTTTCCCTGAAATAACACCATACATATAATATCTCACCCAGGGTGTGTACATATAGTTTTCGTATTTTGAGATTTGTGTATGTGGAAAGGGCTTCATGCAGATCATGTTGGTTTCTTTGATCATTCTTGCAGCCATCTTTACATATGGCAGAATCTGACCCTCATCATCCTTGTGTTCCACTGATGCAGCATTCCAGTCTTTTAGGAAGATTGCTTTGCTGCTGTAATGGTTTTATTCCTTATTTTATTTGCATATAAACAGCATTGCCTTAATTCTCTTGTTATACAACACATTCATTTATAGCCCCTCTTCACTGATTTCTGCCAAGAAAATGTTAAGGGATGTTCTCTGTTTATATACCAAGATGCTTTTGGCTGTAAAGCTGTTTTCCTTAGTCGTATCTTGTGTCTTTTAAAATCTCTTATTAAAGTAAAATGGCTTCTGTGTCAGAAAGAATGTTTTAGCTGGTTTCCTGCCTTTGAAATCTCATAAATGAAATCTCAAGGATATGCTGTAGAATTGAAAGTGTTTTCCCCCCCTTCTGTCTAAAGGTTCTTTCTTCTGTGTTTCAACTTTATTTAGGGGAAAATATATGTAAGATACTACATCAATGTAATCTGTTGCCAATTAGAATATAATGGATTTAGAACAATAGTAATGGCTGTTGTTGGTTTTGCAAGGATACAGGAGCACATTTGCTCCACATGTGATGGCCATGCAACACGACAAAAGTGTTTTTGAATAAGGGAACTAGTCTATTGGTGATGGTTTTTCTATGTAAGGTAGATAATACAGTCCAATATGTTCTTTTGAACTATGTAGCCTCAATTCCTAAAAAAATATTGGATTGTTGCTTTACACATATTGACAGCTGCAAGACTTGTCTTCACTTGAAACGCACAAAAAACTGCCTTATACTGAATAAGACCCTAGGTCCAACAAAGTCTATAGTATCTATTCAGTTTGGCAGCAGCTCTCCAAGATGTCAGACAAAGGTCTTTCATATCACCTACTGCCAGATCTTTTAACTGGAGATACTGGGGATTGAACCTGGGACCTTCTGCATGCCAAGCAGATGCTCTACCACTGAGCCACAGCCCCTCTCAACATCTAGTTGGAGACTGAATGATTAGAGTAAAAGAGATGCTTAAACTGTTAAAACTAACTTTACTGCAACTATATGAAGATCCTCAGTAGGAAAACTAAATATTTGGGAATTGATCTGACAATGAGGAACATAGATCTGTATAAAAATAACTATGATAAGCTTTGGACAAAAATACAGATGGACATTAAGAAATGGGAAACCCTGAACTTGTCGCTGATGGGAAGAATATCAGTGATAAAGATGAATGTGTTACCACGGTTGATATTTTTGTTTCAGACAATCCCAATAGTAAGAGAGGTGAAGATTTTTAATAAATGGCAGAGAGAAATATCAAGGTTTGTTTGGGACGGAAAAAAGCCCAGGATCAAAATGAAGATTTTATGTGATGCAAGGGAACGGGGTGGTTTTCAACTACCCAACTTGAGACTATACCATGAAGCGATATGCCTGGCTTGGCTGCAGAAGTGGGTGATGTTGGATAATAAAAAACTATTGGCATTAGAAGGGCATGATTGTAGATTTGGTTGGCATGCATACTTGTGGTATGATAAAGTAAAAGTGGATGGTTTTTTTAAGCATCATTATATTAGAAAAACATTGATCGAGACGTGGGAGAAGTATAAGAGATTTTCTCAGAAATGAGACCTTTATGGATTGTGCTAGCAGAAGTTATAACACCATTTTCGATATATAAGGGAGAAGATTGGTTGCAATATAAGGATCTGCTAAGAAAAGAGGGACATATCTATGAACTTAAAAATGAGAAGGACATGACATTTAAGTATGGTTGGTTTCAATATAGACAAATCTATGATTTATTTAAAAAGGATAAGAAAGTTTTTGGTTTTAGGGAGGAAAGTAATGAAATAAAACGGGCATGGTTTGAGGGTGAGAAAAAAATTATTTCGAAATTGTATAAAATACTGTTAAAGTGGTATACAGAGGATGAGGTAGTCAAGGAACAAATGATAAAATGGGCAATAAATATGAGTACAGAGGTAGCAATAGAAACTTGGGAATTTTTATGGAAAAATGCTCTGAAGATATCAACATGTAATAATATTAATGAGAATTGTTATAAAATGATGTACAGATGGTATATGACGCCGAAAAAAATCGCTTATATGAATAAGAACATGTCTAGTAAATGTTGGAAATGTAAAAAGATGGAAGGCTCATTTTACCATATGTGGTGGACATGTGAGATAGCTAAAAAATATTGGACAGAGGTACATGGGGAAATGGAAAGAATTGTGAATTGTAACTTTAAGAAAGAACCTGAAATTCTACTTTTGGGATTGAAAATGGAGGAAGTTAATGTAGCCAAAAGAACGTTAATGTGGTATATGATTACAACAGCTAGAATAACATATGCCCAGTGTTGGAAGCAAGAACAAGTACTGGATTAAGAAATTACTTTATATAGTAGAAATGGACAAAATGACAAGAAAATTGAATAATGGAGAAGCAGAGGCTTTCTTTGAGGACTGGAAAGATTTAAAAATGTACTTAGAAAAGTATTGGGATGTAAAAGATACACTATTTTGTTTTGATATATACTGACAAAATGTTACCGGTAGAAATTGAGTAGAAACAACGAATGGTAGGGGAAATATTAAGGTGATCTGAAGATCGGTGCACTGTGGGAAGCCTGGAGGGGGGGGAAAGGGTGGAGGGTAGGATATAAGGTAGAAATATATGTATGATAAAAGTTGATGTAATATGGATATATCCTAATAAAGTGTTTTTAAAAAACTGGCTAATTAAGAGGAAACAGAGAGTGAGTATAAATGGGAAATTTTCACAGTGGAGGGTAGTAAGCAGTGGAGTACCACAGGGATCAGTACTGGGTCAGATGCTTTTTAATTTGTTTATTAATGATTTGGAGTTGGGAATAAGCAGTGAAGTGGCTAAATTTGCAGATGAAATGAAGTTATTCAGGGTGGTAAGAACCAGGGAAGATTGTGAGGCACTCCAAAGGGATCTGTCGAGCATGGGCGAGTGGGCATCAATGTGGCAAATGGGGTTCAATGTGGCCCAGTGCAAAATAATGCACATTGGAGCCAAAAATCCTAACTATAAATACATATTGATGGAGTCCGAACTGGCAGAGACTGACCAAGAGAGAGATCTTGGGGTCGTAGTAGATAACTCAATGAAAATGTCGAGACAGTGTACGACTGCAATAAAAAAGGCCAACGCTATGCTGGGGATTATTAGGAAGGGAATTGAAAACAAATCAGCCAGTATCATAATGCCCCTGTATAAATCAATGGTGCGACCTCATTTGGAGTACTGTATACAGTTCTGGTCACCACACCTCAAAAAGGATATTATAGCATCGGAAAAAGTGCAGAAAAGGGCAACTCGAATGATAAAAGGGTTGGAACGCTTTCCATATGAAGAAAGGTTAAAATGCTTGGGGCTCTTTAGCTTGGAGAAATGACAGCTTAGGGGTGACATGGTCGAGGTTTATAAGATTATGCATGGGATAGAGCAGGTAGAGAAATAAGTACTTTTCTCAATTTCTCACAATACAAGCTTGGAAAGTCACTGCCACCTGTAAGTTATAGTTCTGGGTTAGTTCCACCAATGATATTGCAATATGAGGAAGTTTCATAAATTCAAATAATACAGGAAAACACTACCACAGTCATTGCCTCTGCACAAGAATTCTGTCATCACAGTTCTTCACGTCTGGCAGTTATAAACCACTATGTATCCCAGATACATTTAAGAAAAAAGGGGTACATTTAATAACGCAAATGTTGACAGCAGCAATGATTATATTTGCTAAGAAATGGAAAGATGGAAGTGTTCTGACTAAAGAAGAATATGTTTATAAACTGTTTGCTATAGCAGAAATGGAGAAATTAACATTTATTATTGAAGAAAAAAGCCTGGAAGCTTTTGAAAATTATTGGTTGGGTTTTTATAGATGGCTGAAAGAGTCAAAATTTGGTTAAATACAATGAATAAGGTTTATTTTTTGGTATAACAGTGTAAAAAGTACGGGTAATTATGTGAATTTCATGAAGATACCTGCAAATATGTAATTATGAAACGATGATGGTTATGTTTGATAATACTATAAAACACGCACGCACACACACACACACACAAACACAAACACACATATACATACACAAGCCTAACCATTGATTACAACTTTAATGGCAGTAAATAATGAGACAATCCTATGTGCATGTAGCCACACACTAGGAGAGATTGCCTTAACTGCATATGTCTGGAATGTAAGACATAATGGCAACTGAGTTGCTGAGATTCCACTAGCCTACAGAAAGGCTAACTATGCATTTTAATCATTTGGTATTTTTCACCATGCTATGCACTATATTTCAGGATCCATCAAATCACTCTCTTCCGGTAAAATGCAAATTCAAAGTTTAGCAACACTATGTAGAATTTCCAAAATAAGCAATGAATGGGCTCTAAAATATTACTTTCCCTCTGCCCTTTTGGAAAACTGTAATTTAGAACACCTACTTAGGGTGATTAATTGCTCCTGTCTGTCACTCTGCCTTGATTAATACTGTGTTACAGTTCTTGTCATCATTTGGTAGACGCACTGGAAGTTAAAAAATGTCATACTAAAACATGGTAATAGCAGAGAAATCCCAATATAAGATGTATTTTCACACACATTCTGCTTGCAAACTCAAGGACAACATATATATATACAAGAGGGGACCTGCAACAAAATGTTGCCTAATGTGTTGTGGTTTGTTTTATATCCCTATAAGGTCAAGGGATATGGAAGACATTAAGGGGGCATCACAGAGCATCTCCCGCAGACTGCAGGGAGTGGGAATTCCTGGGCAGAGCAGTAAAATGTTCAAAGCAACCCTGTGCATCAGAGAGCAGTGCAGCTGGTATTACCACCTTGGCATTTAAAAGGTTAAGTGTGATATAGTGGGAGGGAAAAGAAGGAGGGGGGCTTGCAAAAGTGGGGACACCCAAAAACATGCAGGGAGGGGGTATTCTTCCACCTTTGCTTCTTTCCACCCCCCCTTCTTCCTCTTTCTTTTTCTCCCCAACCCAATACCCCCCCTTTTTTTTCTCTCTCTCTCTGCCCCCAAGCTAGGGTTGCCAGCTCCAGGTTGGAAATACCTGGAGATTTTGGGGGTGGGATTTGGGGAGGGGAGGGACCTCAGCAGGACATAATACCATAGAGCCCACCCACCAAAGCAGCCATGTTCTCCAGGGGAATGGATCTTGGTTGTCTAGAGATCTACAGGTTCCACCTGGAGCTTGGCAACCCTATCCCAAGCCTAAAATGTTAACACTCATTTTCTCTTCCTGACTCATGCCTGCTACTTCAGGTGTTCACCATGTGAGTGCAGAGTGCAGACAAAGTATGAGATCTCTGGAGCCTACTTAGGAAAGAGAGTGAGGGGAGATTTTAACCTAGCTGTGGGATTTGTTATGTGTTAGAGGCGACTGGATTGCCTGCAGGCTCCCCATCTCTCTGCCCACTCCCACAATTGCTCCTGCTGCAGCTGCAGAGACACAGAGCGACATGGCACTCTGAGCTGCCACCGCTGCCACACAGGAGCCAGCATGTGAGCCCTCCTGGAGAGCAGCAGCATTGCTGCAGCTGGGGGTGAAGTTGCTGCAGTAGCAGCAGAAGTCACCACCACAGCTGGAAAAAGCTGATTGCAGCCTTGGAAGCCTCTGTCTGAGTCGAGTCCACCCGCAGAGTCTCACCCTACAGTCAGAGATCTGTGGGGCAGTGACGGTTTCTGAGGTGGCAGTTTGTGCTGCAGGGTGGACGGCTGGTGCTCGAGCGCTTGTCCTCATGGCTCCAACAGCTGCTCCTGGCATTCTTAGCAGCAGTGTGTGCAGACGCGCGGCTTCCCTTGCGCCCCTGAGTGTTCTATAGAATGTATAGAATGCCATTTGACTTGGGGGGGCTTTAAGTATCCCCCGTACACTTTTTTAAACATTTAACATTTTTCTGCACACCTGGAGAGTGCCCCAGGAGTCCTGAAAGATCTCTTTGCCCCCTAGGTGCCCCAGATCTGCGGAAATATGTATCCACACACACAGGGGACCCTTGGCTATTAGTATATAGATATATATTCTACACTGAGACCCATGGAGAATCTACACTGTGTATATACACACACACACACACACACACACACACACACACACACACATATGGCCGAGGAGACCCATTAAACTAATTTTACAGTATTACAATATGCATATGAACTTATTCCACAAAACTAATGTTCTGCATTAAATTTTATACTGTTTTATTAATTACCTTATTGGGATTAATTGACATTTTACCTTCTCCCATTCCATCTTTACAAGAAGATGGTTAGGCTGAGAGAGAGAGTGACTGGTCTAAGATCACCCTAAACTTCAAGATGGGGTTGAGATTTGAAGCTGGGTCTCCCAGATCCTAGTCTGGCTCTGAAGCCACTACACCAAACTTGCTATCTCTAAATTCTCGAAGAATTATCACCAACAATTACATGTTAGCAGTGTCAGAATATTTGCATTTGCATGGATCTATCCTTCCTGTAACATCTGGGGCTAAATTTCAGCTATTGTAAAAATTATTCCTGTTCAGTCTAAATTGTTCTTCATGACTTTACCATCTACAGTTTATTATTGTAGAAAACTTTCATTGATTGGAAATGACCCAGGTTTTCAAACCAGACACCAGAGAATCTATACTGTCAATGCCAGATTATTGACTATAATGGAATCAAACCAAGTTTTAGTCAAAAGTAAAC
The DNA here is from genome assembly GCF_001447785.1 of Gekko japonicus. Taxonomy (NCBI): domain Eukaryota; kingdom Metazoa; phylum Chordata; class Lepidosauria; order Squamata; family Gekkonidae; genus Gekko; species Gekko japonicus. Next base: position 195,859 of record NW_015172572.1, read on the forward strand.
TCCATTGATTTGAAAATGTACACTTCAATAGCAGATATGACACAAAAAGTGTTTTCGGGCAATGCAAAGTTTCCAGTAACTTGAACTGATTATCTTTGATATCAGCTATGAACAAATTGTGCAGATGGTTGAGAAAAACAATATAATATCTAATGCAGCTTTGCTCAGAATTAGAAAAGTATAATTATCCACAAATGTTTTAAATAACCTGGCTTTGGGAGGATTCATAAATGCCAATATAATATTGTTCTGTTTGGCTAAAAACTTTGCAAACTAAATTATGGCCAAATTAGCAAGTAACCAGAAACATAATTTTAAACAAGAGACTTAAGTAAATAAAATAACAAATTCCTTATGTGCTACATAAGTGTTCCTCAGACCAGGAACCCCTGATAGTTCCTTAGACTGGTGTGGTGACTCCACAAGGGTATTGCAAGGGATCTACAAGTAGGACAGAGGGTGTGCTCCTCTCATGTCCATCTGGCTAATGTGAACAAAGAGGTCTTTCCATTTCCAGGAATGAGTGAAGCCAGGTTCCATCTCAAAGGATGGACAGGGCCTTGTAGAGCCACCACAGCCTGTGACTGCATAGTTTCCACATCATTTCAGAGTACTACCCAGAAAGCATGCTGATTGGTTATCAGGAACCAATAGCTCACCCAAAGAACTCTAGCTGGCTGAATGGCACCAACGAGGTACAGCCTTAATACAGTCATTGTAGCAACTTCAGGCGTAAAACTGAACTACTTTTCATTTTATTCCAAATGCATAGATTTCACCTAGTATAGAGAGACGCTGTTCTGCATCCATAGACAATAATAGCCAATAGAGGCTTCCAACAGAATACTAGAAACTAAGATTTTAAGTGGTGCTTGTCTTTTTCTTTGAGTAGAACAGGAATGAACATTTTTCCAGGTTTGTTCTCATCACTGCTCAGGTGGAATCTATCTTGAAATTATTAACCACTAAGAAAATGTTATCTTGTCCCTAGCTTAAAGTTCATTTCAATCAAGGACTGAGATAGACTTCGGGCAGGGTGGTTTGGATTGTGGTACTATGGAATCAGCTACCTGCTGAGACCTGACTTTGTAGGCCATGAAAAAGACAGTACAAACATTTTAATTAAACTTGATTTCAAAGAGTATCTGGTCAGGTTCTTACTGTATTTTTTTGAAGACACTAGAAGACAGAGGAATACATGGGTTGTGCACAGTTTGAAAGAGTGCAGTTTTTCAAGGAGGAAAGGAATTATAAATCCATGAAAAATAATTAATCAGTAACAGTAGCTAAATTTGAAGAATTGCTGTATTATGTGAAGTATTGCTTCCCTATTGGCAGAGCAAGGAATTATCTTTTTATTCTGCTAAATCTGTTTTAGGACTCATCACACACACACACACACACACACACACACACTGTAGTGTGCTTGTTTGAAAAGGATACACAGTAAAGTATAGTACTTCTGCATCTAATCTCCTCTTCTGTAGCCTGACGGTGGACCCGAGTTCCACAGAATCTCTATCCTTAATCCCTTGTTTTTTCTTAAATGATGTGGCTCTTCACACACCCAAAGCAATTGTTTCTTGAAGTATTCCTGGTCATATATGACCACTTAAAAACACAATTATAATTCTCTGATATTTGAATAAGATAGTTCTGACTCTTAAGTCCAGTCAACAGACACAACTCAATTCGAAATTAACTGCTTCTTGGAATACTATTCACACCATCCCCTGCTGTCTCAGAGCTCTCCTTTTAAATTGAATTCTACAGTTTCCCGTAGCAACCTGTCCCTTGAATTCTGGTTCTTCACATAGGTATTGTGGAGTTAATTGCTAAAGATTAAGCAGTACTTGCCTCTGCTTCCAGACAAAGGCCATTGGATGTTGGGCACAATAATTCTCTTCACCTGACACAGAGGGCCTGTGAGCTGCCTGTGCTGATCCCTACTACTCCGAAAAACAGAAAGGAGTCTAGCAAAATCAGTACTGGTAGCACTTCCCAAAATAGCACAGTGGCTACCTCTTTCATACACATACAGTACTTTTTCCCAAACAGAAAAAGCAACACAGTCAAGCCCTGTAACACGGACCAAGGGATAAAAATGAACTTAAACAAGTCCTGAATCTGCTTCTACTTTGCAAGGTGATTTTTATTTTTTTAATTTATTTCTTATATTTATAATCCACCCTCCCCGCAAGTGGGCTCAGGGTGGCTCACACTGCCTGGCTCAATGCCAGATTCATATATAACACATTAAAGCTCAAAACATTATTAAAACATTTAAAAACATCACATGCTCTACTTTTTTTGTAATTGAACTCTTCTCAAAGATTGCAGGATTGGGGTGGGAGGCAAATGCCAAGTGTAGTTTTCAGTAGAAAGGTAAAAAATAATAAATTATCAGTCAGTCACCCTAAGATTACATTAAAAATGGATAGTGTCAGGATTTAAAAAAAATACTGGTGGCCAGTACAGCACCACCATCACCACACCGCAGGCATCAGTGGAGAAAAGTGTCCGGTGCCAAAAGGCACATGCTTCAGGGTTCTGTAAAATGAAGCCCATCCTGCTTGAAACTTAGGGAATCTTTAGAGTAGAAGGAGGGCTATGTTATGTGCAAATTTGGTGTTTCTTTTTCTTTCTTTCTTTTTTAAAAAAGCTGCCTCTGACCCTCAAATTGGCTCCCCATTGAAATTAATGGTCCCAAATGTCCATGACCGGGGGGGGGGGATCACACAATTTTTGTTTCCAAATAGGTAATATTCTACCTGAAAATGAACAATCACAGTAAAGGTTTCCACTCTGAATCCAGATCTGAAATTATAACAGACACACGCACACACCGGTGCTGACTCCTAATGTTCAGTTAATTCAGTTCAAATGTTCAGAACATTAGGAAAAATATATTCAGCAGGCATTTGAGTCATTTGATGTGAACCAGACAGACTGGGTGATTGGCTCACCTCTTATCATTGCATTCAAACATGGTAGGTTTGATGGCCAAACACATTTGATGTAAAATTCATGGAATCCCTGGTGAGAATGGTAATAGCAACAATTTCTGCAAGTGGCTAGATGTTCAGGGGATCCATTGACTAACACTCTGAATTCCAGATGCTTGGCAATACATGGCTTATCTATGGGATAACTAATTTATTCACATTTGTGTGGCTGAATTAGTTCATCCCTGCTTCCTCTCTTGACTCTCTGCTTTTTGTCATGATAACAGAGAAGGTGGTCCTTGCATTAAGATGGGGCATGGGGGCAGAGGCATGAGCAAAATGGAGGTGGCTTTGTGGCAATTACACCTCATTGGCTGACTGGAGGAAGGGAAAAGACCTCCAACTCCAGGGATTATTTTGATCTGAAAGAGAGGCAAGGGGGCAACAGATGCTGTGAGAATTATGGTGATGGAAAGGGATTCTGACATCTTTGTGGCTGGTAAGGGGGGTGCTTCCTTTCCCAATTGACAGGGGAATGCTCTAGCCCTTTGATGTGTTGACACCTCTTAATCAGAGGGTCCAGGTCTGGTGAGCTTGAGCCCCAGCATCTGGCACCCAGATTGGCTATGGGCTCTAGATCACATTTGGGGTGAGGTCTGAAAAGGGGTCCTGTTCCTTTGTCTAGGAGTGCATTTGGAGTTCGTTTTTGGAGTCAGCTAGGGGAGCAGTCTCTGCTGCATATTTTGTCATGAAGGATGACAGAGGGGCATGATGCTAAAGATGGTTGCAGATGCACCTGGGAGAGGGCTATCATGCAAATAACAAAGACCAGATCTACCATGGATTGTAAGTACGTAGTTAGTAACTGTCCTTTTGTTTATTTTGCTTAGTGCACCTTGATCCATTCTTCTAATACCCTGAGACTGTAGAAATTAAGTTGTTTAATTGGAGAGTCTGCATAAATCCTTACCTACCTGTCTTGGCTACTTGGCAAGCTACAGTGATACACTTCTGTGGTGTGGGCCTTAAGCATCCCATGAGAAAGAGAGAGGGGTTGAATTTTACCTGAGAGGATAGTGGCAACAGTAAGGGGGGGCAAGACAGTGGCTAGTCTTTCCCCGCAAGGTGACAGAGATCACAACAACAATACTTTTTCACAGCTTTTATACTGCTAATGCCCTAGTACAGTGATGGCGAACCTTTTAGAGACCGAGTGCCCAAACTGCAACCCAAAACCCATTTATGTATCGCAAAGTGATCTTAGATAAGCATATGGAGCAGAGGTCCATCAGTGGCTATTAGCCACAAGGTATAGATAGGGGCTCTGGGGCAAGTGATGCTCTGTCTTCTTGGTGCTTGGAGGGGGTCAACAGTGGGAGGGCTTCTAATGCCTTGGCCCCACTGGTGGACCTCCTGATGGCACCTGGTATTTCTGGCCACTGTGTGACACAGAGTGTTGGGCTGGATGGGCTTTTGGCCTGATCCAAATTGGCATCTCTTATGTTCTTAAAGTGCCAACATGGGAATTTAATCTAAATACTGAGGTTTTAGTTTAGAAAAAACAACTCATACATTAACACCTTTTGTCTCAAAAGAAAAACACAATAACAGAGCTTTCAATGATACAAACACTATCTGTTTTTGCTTTTTTTGCTATACTCATTTCAAAACTTGGAGTCTACAAAAACAGATTTTTTTAAAAAAAATGAAGCACCCAATACAAATCTATCCCTATACCAAAAATATAGCTTTTGTTGTTGTTCAGTCGCACAGTCGAGTCCGACTCTTCGCGACCCCATGGATCATCTCCCTTCTCATTTGGTGGCCAAAGTATTTGAGCTTCAGTTTCATTATCTGGCCTTCCAGGGAACAGTCAGGGTTGATTTCTTTGAGGATTGACTGATTTGTTCTTCTTGCAGTCCAAGGGACTCTCAAGAGTCTTCTCCAGCACCATAGTTCAAAAGAATCTATTCTTCGGCGCTCGGCCTTCCTTATAGTCCAGCTCTCGCAGCCATACATGACTACTGGGAATACCATTGCTTTGACCATGCGGACTTTTGTTGGCAGGGTGATGTCTCTACTTTTTATCATGCTGTTTAGGTTCGCCATCGCTTTCCTCCCAAGGAGCAGGCGTCTTTTAATTTCATGGCTGCAGTCACAGTCTGCGGTGATCTGGGATCCCAGGAACGTGAAGTCTGTCACTACTTCCACGACTTCCCCTTCTATTTGCCAAGGAGTGATGGGGCCGGATGCCATGATCTTAGTTTTTTTGATGTTGAGCTTCAAGCCCACTTTTGCGCTCTCCTCTTTTACTCTGAGCAAGAGGTTCTTTAGATCCTCTTCACTTTCAGCCATTAGAGTGGTATCATCTGCATATCTGAGGTTGTTGATCTTTTCCCCAGCAATCTTAATTCCCGCTTGTGATTCATCCAGGCCAGCATTTCGCATGATGTACTCTGCATATATATTAAATAAGCAAGGTGACAGTATACATCCTTGTCGTACTCCTTTTCCTATGCTGAACCAATCAGTTGTTCCGTATCCGGTTCTAACTGTCGCTTCTTGGCCCTTATACAGGTTTCTCAAGAGACATGTGAGGTGGTCTGGTACTCCCATCTCTTTAAGGACCTGCCATAGTTTGTTGTGATCCACACAGTCAAAGGCTTTAGCATAGTCAATGAAGCAGAAGTAGATGTTTTTCTGGTACTCTCTTGCTTTCTCCATAATCCAGCGAATGTTGGCAATATGATCTCTCGTTCCTCTACCTCTTCGAAACCCAGCTTGTACTTCTGGCAGTTCTCTATCCATGTACTGTTGAAGCCTAGCTTGTAGGATCTTGAGCATGACCTTGCTAGCGTGTGATATGAGTGCAATTGTGCGATAGTTTGAACATTCCTTGGCGTTGCCCTTCTTTGGGATTGGAATGTATACTGATCTTTTCCAATCCTGTGGCCACTGTTGCGTTTTCCAAATTTGCTGGCAAATTGCGTGCAGCACTTTAACAGCATCATCTTCTAAGACTTTGAATAGCTCAGCTGGGATACCATCACCTCCACTAGCTTTGTTGTTAGCAATGCTTTCTAAGGCCCATTTCACTTCACATTCCAGGATGTCTGGCTCGAGGTCAGTGATTATACCGTCGTGGTTGTCAAGGACATCGAGGTCTTTCTTGTATAGTTCTTCTGTGTATTCTTGCCATCTTTTCCTAATCTCTTCTGCTTCTGTTAGGTCCCTACCGTTTTTGTCCTTTATCATGGCCAGCTTTGCATGGAACGCTCCCTTGATTTCTCCAATTTTCTTGAAGAGATCTCTAGTCCTTCCCATTCTATTGTTTTCTTAATACAATACAATACAAATCTATCCCTATACCAAAAATATAGCTAACACTAAAGAAATGGATATTCCCTGAATCAACAGCTTTTGGCCTGCTCTGAGAAAGGCATCTGAGTGCATTTCCTACCTTTGATTCACCTCTGTTGTACATGCATTGGACCTACTTCTTGGGGAATTGGCATAAATAGGATGAAGTGTAGCACACATTTCCCATACACAGGAGGCGTGCAGACCTCGATCATCCATACAAGTTCTCCTTTTCCCGTTAGCAGGAGCCCAGGTTGGTTCCTATGGACAGCAGCCAATACAAAGTTCCCCCTGACAATCCCAGATCACTGCTGCTCACAAGGAATATTCTTTATCTTCCAACCCCAAAAGAGGACATTTTCATTTTTGTTTTAAGAGCTCAAAAGAGGAGAGCCACCTCCACACCATGCAGAGAGACACGTTTACAGAGAAAGCCTTGGCCCTATTCTCATAAGAACATAAGATCAGGCCAGTGGCCCATCCAATCCAACACTTTTTCACACAGTGGCCAAAACCCAGGGGCCACCAGGAGGTCCACCAGTGGGGCCAGTACTCCAGAAGCCCTCCCACTGTTTCTCCCCCAAGCATCAAGAAGACAAAGCATCACATAAGAACATCAGACGTGCAGACCTCGATCATCCATACAAGCTCTCATTTTACCATTAGCAGGAGCCCAGGTTGGTTTCTATGGGTAGCAGCCAATACAAAGTTCCCCCTGACAATCCCAGATCACTGCTACTCACAAGGAATACTCCCACTGTTGCCCTCCCAAGCACCAAGAATACAGAGCATCACTTGTCCCAGACATAAGAACATAAGAGAAGCCAATAGCTCAAGCCTTTATTCAATATCCACACTGTGCACAGAAATAGAACTGGGCCCAAAGAATGTGTGTTAACCAGAACATCCAGGAACTGAAAACACTTGCAGAGAGCCAAGAATCTGTAGCTACTGCTTGAAGAAGTTTGGGCAATTTGTCCCCAAAGGAATTCATATCCAATCCTCAAACCTAAAGCAAGCTAAAAATGTCTCTCAGGGGTCATTTCGTAGAAAAAGAGCTAGGGGGACTCATTAGCATAACTCATTAGCATATGCCACACACCCTGACATCACCGGAAGTGTGTCCTCCCCACAGCCGGCGGCGACCTCCAGCGGGCACCAGCAGGGAGCTCCAGGCCCCGCCCTCCCGCACCTCACCCGGGGGGATGGCGTCCCCCCACGTCCCCCCCAAATGACCCCTGATTTTAGCATTTTATGGCTCCTCTTCCCGCACTTTATGGCTCCTCTTCCCGCACCTCCCGTTCTGAAGAAGAAGAAAGAGAAGCCATTGCTAGCTCTTCTAGTGTTGTCCTTTCAGCCTCACCTACCACATAGGGCTGTTGTGAAAAGAAGGAACAGGTTTATCAGCGAGAACTCCTTAGAGAAAGGATGAGATTAAAAGAAAGCATTTTGAGCCAACCTACCAAAAAAAACAAGCAAAACAAATGCCCATCTTCTGGTGCACCTGTTCGCTGAAGCAAGAATCGCAAACTCTTCAAGAGACAGAAGCATGGGTGACTTGGCTACTGAGGAATACAGTTTCCTTTTCACATTTTACGAGAGTATCGTCATTCCAGAGTAAGACCCATGCAATTCCTCTTATAGCCACTAACCAAAACTGCATGCAAGTTCTTTGGCAAAAGTCTGCACACTCGGGGTCATGCTGTTTTGGTGGGCATGGCACGAATTTCGCACTTTCTTTAGTTCTGTGTCACCGGCAAACTGCTGCTGCTGCTTCGACATGGCAACAGTTTGCCGGCGACGCAGAAGTGGTGGAGGCTTCGGAGTGGAGGAAGATGAAGGGTGAGCAGAAGGGTCTGCAGGGAAGCTGGGTCCCCCTGGGAGTGCAAAGGGGCCGGCGCCCGCCTGTGCATCTGGCTCAGTGTGGCGAGTTGGGTTTGGGGGGGAGGGAACTGAGGCCGCTTCACTGATGAGTCGCCCTTTCCTTTCCTTCTCTTCCTCCTCCACAAGGTCTTAGGATGGCGGGGTATCGTGGAGGCTGCCGCAGAGATAGGAAGGACACACAAGCTCTTTTTATTTCAGGATCTGCTGGTCAGTGTGGTTTGCCAAGGGAGCTGGGAGGGCAGGCGCTTGTTTTCCAGCGCCTTGGGCGTCGGGTGGGGATCGCAGCAGCTCAAAGAAGGTGGGTGGGCAGGGGGGCACTCCGATGGTTACCAGTGGTCTTTCTCTACCCGCGCGCCTCAGCGTGCATGGGCAGAGAAAGGCTGCAGGTGAGGGGGACCTCCGGAGATCTGTGTTGGGGCAAAGGCTCTGCGTGCCCTCTATGGCACGCATGCCATAGGTTCACCACCGCTGTCCTAGTACATATAAATACTTTCATTTTACCATGCAGATTTTGATATTGTTGTCTTAAAAACTGCCAGTCTTTTAGGCTTTTATTACGTATTCTTTGTGCTTTGGGAAGAATGAAACTTTCTCATATAAGTATCACAGCGACAATCTAGACCCATCATTGTTGAACTTTATGGAAATACTGCCATAAAGTGCCCCAAACAGAAACAGGTACTCTTGCAAAGTATATTTTTAATTGCATTTTTGCTCTTGGGTTCACTATTCTCTAGGAAGATTATATTTAGAAAGGACTCTGTGTGTGTGTGTGTGTAGCTCTATGGAAGCAATTCTTACGATCTTGCATCAGTATCAAAGACCTAACTACAAAAAATAATGACACGAAGCCTAGAACACAATGGTTTAAAGCCTATAACACCACGTAAGAAACAGTTCTTAATTTCCCCTGTGTTTTTTTGTAATCTCTGACATTGCATTTATATTCTATGTAGCCTTCCAACGGGTGATAGAATCCTTGCTTAGCAATATAATGTAACATGATTCCAGAGGGTGATATTAGGATACAAGAGTTCTCCAAGACAGTACTTTAGCTATTGATAATCTTTATGAATAATTTTATTGCTTTTTTATTACTCTACAAAATGTAGTTTTATTATTCTCTGTTCCTTTCATTTTAAAATGAGTTATTTTGGCAGAATCTTTTAAAAAGAACTCTTTTCAAATGCAGTTTTAGAATTACCTTTCAGTTCAAATCCAAAATGTAATTAACTTTTTCCTTCAAATATTAAATTGAAAGAAGAAAATACCTTTTCCCTCTTGGATTAGGATTGCTTTTAGACTCTTAGACACATGACAGTATATTACTTTTAGTTCTTAAATTTGATTTGCTACTCAGAAGCAAATATTAATTATTAATTTTTTATCATTAGGCATTTTAAATTAAGGGTTGGAACATTTCGACTTGAATCACCTCTAGTCACATGCATCCTAGTGACACATGATGACTGGTGAATGTCAAAAGATCTGTCTACCTGGTTCCGTGGGATCAGATGAACAACAATCCTTGAGGAAGGTAAAGCTTCCATGAGAATGATGACCTACTTCTTTAAACCTTTACCGTAGTCTGGGCCCTATTTCCTGATTATTCTCTCTGAATAATACAGAAAACTCAAGGACTTGTTCATTTATTTCTGTTTTCCTCTCTTCTTTCTCTCTGGAACTACAACCATCACATCTGACAATGATAATCTACTGAGTGATGTACAGCTCTGTGGAAGACATTGACGCAAATACAGCATGACCTTAAACAACTTTTTTTTAAAAGTCTTACTGATGCTTCTGTTGTAAAGTGTGGCTTACAACTATTGCTGCTGTGATGAAGAAAAGTAGAGTGGCTTCTTGCAGCAAAAGTGAAATTTAAACCAACTGAGAAAGCTAGCAGCTATTTGCCAGTAGAGGGTTTGAATTTATAGTTTTTATTAATTTTAACAATTTCAATACAAGACAATAGCAATGACATCTGATCAAAGCAGGTTATGCTTAGGTTTAGGTTAGGGTTAGGTTAGGGCTGGTTTGGGGTCATGTTAGGGTTAGCGTTATGTTAGGGTTTAGGTTAGGGTTAGGGATAGATCAAAGATAGAGTTAGGGTTAGATAAGGGTTAATGTTAGGGCTAGGCTAGGGTTAGGGTTAGGGTAATGTTTCAGTTAAAGTTAGGTTAGGGTTAATGTTTCATTAGTGCTAGGATTAGGATTAGGAAAATATGATTTTTTAAGGAAAATGTGATTTTTATTTATAAATACCTTTCAACATACAAAACTCAATAACATGTTAAACATCCTAATTCAAAAATTCAAATATCAAACTACAATAGTTAACGTTCAGATATTAAGATCAAAGTTTAAAAGCTACAAAAATACAGAAATCAATTTCAAGTTTGAAAACCCATTACAACAGATAAATAATAATTACCCTTAATTCCTAACACTTAATAACCATTACCCACATTCACCAGTAATAACTATTAATAACAGGAGATGACAGCGTTTACAAAGTAATAACCATTAACATTTCAAAATTTACAGGTAAGCAGTTACCTTTCCTAGAAGAACAGAAGGTAGGAAAAGGTGACCTATGGGACTGGGGGATTAACTGCTTCAAACCACCGCCACCTCTTCCACCACACTTCCCTCTTCGTATTCCTTGCCTCCCACATTCTTATTCTGTTCAAATTATGTAACACATGACAAATTGTTTGGTTCATGGGAACTGACAGTTTTGAACTCAATTCAACAAATCTATTTCTCAAAATAACCTGTAATACTATCAAATTAATCTAGTCACTGACCATGGGACTTTGGTTCCTTTCAAATCATGTAAACAATATTGAGACCCATGGCCATCTTTCCCCCGGTTGCCCGAAACCCATACCTGGATCCAGTCCTGAAACCACTGTTTCTCATTCCTGCCTCAATAGAAATGGCCATTTAAGAGCCCTTGCAATCACTGCCCCCTCTTTCCTGACAACTGTACATTTAAAAACTGTGTGGGGTACAGTCTCTGGTGATGCAGATTATTGGTATACAGAAAAGCCAGCCATGTCCCTCCATTCTAACAATATTATACAGTCTACCCTTGGACATTTTTGTTTTTCCGCTGATAAGTTAAAGATAGTTACCCCACATGTATTACCTGGTGATACGACCTCCATCCATCTCAAATCTCTAAAAGAGTGGGGAATGGTCATATCAGAAAAAGTGGGGATTGGAAAAGATGTCTTAAATATTCAGATAGATTAGTCTTTAGACTCCTTCTCAAATCATAGGGCTGAAAATGATATTCTTCTAAAACTGCCCAGTACAATTGCCCTGTTTGTCCTTTATTGCCCAGACAAAATCGCTTCACTGAATCATACATTTCTTCATAGCCTGAACAGCTTCCATCAAAAATTCTGGTAAGGAACGCATCACCATTACTGTTAACCGGGGACAAGGTTTTTCCTCCTGCCACCACTCTCTCCCCCACCTGGTATCCCACCAACTCCCAACAAAATGCTTCCAGACTTGCTTGTCTCCCAGTATAGATTCTGTCCCATCTTCTAGGGTATGCCATGCTTCCCAATTAACACTCAAAAAATTACAAAGAAACCATAACCCAACATTTAGTAAACCCAGCCCTCCGTGTTTCCGTTGACGGTAAAAAACAATTCAGGCAAGTGGAAAGGTAATAGTCCCAAAAATCCACTTAAAAATTTCCTCATCACCTCCCCCATTAGGTTTTCCGGTGGAGGAAAAACACTAGCAAGATAATTGCCAGCAGGAACACAATATGTAACAAAATACTGAACTTTCTATTTGTATCCCACCTTGCCGGGCACGCTGGCTCAAAGCGGCTAACAGAGTTAAAATAATGTAAACAATACAGAGTTTAAATGATTAATAAATACAATACAATCTTCCCTTCCTTACCATCCAAAGTAAAAAGTTTATTTTTCTGTCTATTAATTTTAGTCCCTGATGCCTTTTAGTAGTCTCTTATGTGCTGTTCCACCCTTTCCAGATCATGGGTATCTTTAAGCCAGGTATACGCATCATCAGCATGGGCTAAACTAACACGCCTAAAATTCAACATCCTGTCAGAAGTGAGACCTTTAATCAACGTATCCTGCCTGATAACTTGTAAAAGAGGTTCCAAAGAAAGAATGTACAATAATGGACTGAGGGGGCAGCCTTGCCGCAAACCTCTCTGAATGGAAACGAGAGGACCTCTGAATCCTCCTATGTAAGGCTGTACTACAGCATCTCTTCTCTCCTTATATATAAAAGCCTTTTGGTGGTGGCACTCTCCAGAACATTCCACACGCTCCCGAATTGGTTGGTGCCCTGGTGTGTCACTCACAGGGTGTCTGTCTCCACTGGCTGCGTTGCTGCCTCCCTTGGCATGGTCCCACCCACAGAGGTAGCACCCATCATCTCAGCCTCAGTCTCATTGGAGCGGACAGACGGGTCATACGCTCCAGCGGCTGGGGGCCTGATATTGATCATGTCATCGCCATAGCAGTTGTTCTTGCTCAAGCACAAGTAGCCGCCCAATGGATGGGACGGGCGCTCCAGTGGGGGGAGGGAGGGAGCACTCAGGCTCTGACCGGATGACGGACACGCCAGCCACACCAGTGTGGGGGGACCTCAGGCCAAGCCCAATCCTGCTGCTGCTGCTGCGGTCATCTGTGTACGACTACAGGCAGCTGCACGGGCTCTGACTGGAAGGGGGCCGGAATGTTGCTGGCCCGGAGGCTGCTGGAGGTCGCCCAGAGGGAGAAACGGGGGACCGAGGGCACCTGTGTCACGTCTTTCTAGGGCTTGTTGTATTTCTCCACAACGGGCTTTGCTCCTAGTCTGTATATAATGCTTGTAGAAATTGGACCAAGGAGTTTGGCAGACCGCACCAACTTAAAAGTGTCCACAAGAAGGCATGAGATATTCTATCAAATGCCTTGCTCTGGTCCAACTGCAATAAAATATGCTGAGTTTTCTCCCCTCTAAACATTTCGAAGGCTTGCCTAAAGGCACAAACCATGTGCACCATCTTTCTCCCCAGGATAGCACTAGTTTGTCCCGGGACAACAAACTTTCCAATCACCCTCTTCAACCTGGTGTTTATAATCCTTGTTAAAATCCTATAATCGGTATTTGTAATTGTAATGGGTCTCCAATTGGACAGTAGAGTAGCATCGCCTTTGAAAATTAAAGACATAAAGACATTGTTTAAATGCCTCTTGCCTAGTCCACATAATGTTAAAAAGCTCAGTTAGAACAGGGATGAACAAACATTTAAATTCCTAGAAGAATCTGTATGTCAACCCATCCAGACAAGGGGCAGATGGTTTTCCCCCAGCAGTTAAAGCACTAGCCACTTCCTCTTCTGTAAAAGGCACAGTCAACCTTAGGAGTTCTTCCGTGTCTAATTGAGGCCGCCACCCCTTGATGGAATGCAGGTAGTCGCCTATGTCTGACTCCTGCCTACCCTCTGGATGTTCCTGATAAAACTCCTCATAGTAAGCAGCTATAAGACCCGCCATACCTGGTATCTCTGTTGTCAGCTCCTGATCTTCTTGGATTCTTAACGCTGATAAACGTTGTGTTGGTGACCTTTGTTTATCTCTCTGCAATACTTTCTGCAATACTGGGCTGGAGGACCTAGCAAAATGCATCGGACGTCTTTTCTGTATCCGAGATAACCCCTCACCATCTGTTGATATCTATTCGATCTCTCTCTGTCATACTCCCACCCTTTATCCTTCCTCCATTGGATGGCGAGTATCCCTTGTATGGCAAAGTGGTACTCACAAAGTTCTTTTGTTGACTCGCTGGGCTCTCATACACACTCTTTTAATGTTTTTATTTTCCCACCATAGGGTTAGGGTAATTAGGGTTAAGGTAATTAGGGTTAGGGTTATTAATCATAGGGTCAGGGTTGTTAGGATTAGGGTTATGGTTTTTAGGGTTAGTGTTAGTAGGGTTAGGGTTATTAATTGTAGGGTCAAGGTTAGGGTTAGGGTTATTAGGGTTGGGGTTGTTAGGGTTATTTGGGATAGGATAAGTGTTATTAGGGTTAGGCTTATTAGGGTTAGGCTTGTTAGGGTTGCTAGGATTATTTGGGATTGGGTTATTAGGGTTAGTGTTATTAAATTTAGGGTTAGGATTGTTAGGATTAGGGTTAGGGTTGTTAGGGTTAGTGTTATTAGGGTTAGGATTATTATGGTTAGGGTTATTTGGGCCAGGGTTAGTGTTATAACGGTTAGGGTTATTAGGGTTAGGATTATTAGGGTTAGAGCTATTAGGGTTAGGGTCATTAGGGTTAGGGTTAGGGCTATTAGGTTTAGCTTTGGGGTTAGGGTTGTTAGTGATAGTGTTAGAATTAGGTTTGTTAGGGTTAGGGTCATTAGGGTTAGGGGTACTAGGGTTAGGGTTATTATGGTTAGGGTTACTGTTATTAGGGTTAGGTTTAGGCTTAGGGTTATTACGGTTAGGGTTAGGTTTTTTAGAGTTACGGTTATTAATTATTAGGTTTAGGGTTAAGGTTATTATGGTTAGGGTTATTAGGGTTAGGATTATTATGGTTAGGGTTATTTGGGCCAGGGTTAGTGTTATAACGGTTAGGGTTATTAGGGTTAGGATTATTAGGGTTAGAGCTATTAGGGTTAGGGTCATTAGGGTTAGGGTTATTAGGGTTAGGATTAAGGTTATTAGGGTTAGAGCTATTAGGGTAAGGGTTATTATGGTTAGGGTTAGGGTTATTAGGGTAAGGGTTAGGGTTATTAGGGTTATAAGGGTATAGGTTAGGGTTATTAGGGTTAGGGTTATTATGGTTAGGGTTACTGTTATTAGGGTTAGGTTTAGGCTTAGGGTTATTACGGTTAGGGTTAGGTTTTTTAGAGTTACGGTTATTAGGGTTAGGGTGAGGTTTATTAGGATTAATACTGATGCCTACTCGAGAGCCTGAAGCCTCTATTAATCATTTCATCTTCTTCATCACCGGATGAAGGGGGGTAGAGGGGGAGGATGCTTTTTCAAGGCCTTTGGTGCTGGCTGCTTACCTTTTGAAGGCCCAGAACCCTTCTTAGAAGCCATTGCACACATTAGAAAAAAGCTTTACCCAGAATGGCTGCCAAGGGAGAACTGTGAAATGGCCTATACAAAATGGCTGCCAAGAAGAACTGGGAAGAACCTATACAAAATGTCTACAAAAGCCTATACCGATGCCCCCAAACCTCAAAATAAAAGTTGCCGGGGGGGAGATCCCACCCCGAAACAAACAAAAACTTTTTAAAATTCAGCGAGAGGACGGGATTTGAAAAATAAGCCATTACCTGTTGAAGCGGAATATATCTGATTTATAAGCGAATCTCTAAAGAGCTAACAGAGACTTGAAAGAAATTTCCCTAAATGTAAATAATTTTGTCAATATCTGAGGGGGAAATGGTGCCGAAGCTCAGACCTTCTTCTGGAAGTGCTAGTCTTGCAGCCCAGGTCATAAGACCGGAAATGATCATAGACTTTCCCATCATGATTGCTAATGCACTGCACCCTCTGCTGGACCAAATGATTACTTTGAACAACAAAACTGAAACTCTCTACAAGCAACCTCAAGAAACTTCTAACAAAGCAGAGAATACAGCCAAAGGAGACACCTTTAAATACAAGGATAAGAAAGCGAAAATAAACTCTCTTATAAAAGTAAAAGCATCTATGGAACAGCTTCAAAAAACCAAAAAGAAACAAGGAACAGCAGAGGAAGACAATGTTACTGAAGAAGAAGATGTTTTGGAAAGTATTGAAGAATCACCTCCAAGCTCTACAGAAGAAGAATCTGAACTAGAATTAGGGGCATTAGCTCCAAAAATTGTAAATCCCAGATAAGACTATGATCTCAGTGGAACCTATAAGAAAAAATAAGCGAATGGACTCTGTCTTAAGTAAATTTTAGCAACTTTGATATATTCCTATTAGACAAAAGCATAAGCATTTTTACCTTTTATCATTTGTAATATGTTAATGTTAAGACAGAACTATGACTTGTCCAAGGTCATCCAGCAGCTGCAAGTGGAGGAGTGGGGAATCAAACCCGATTCTCCCAGATTAGAGTCCATGCACTTAACCACTACATCAAACTGTGACAATCTGTGAATGCTATTGGTTTATTAAAGTTTTTGCATCATTGCTTTTTAAGGACAGGCATAACCTTTTGTCTCAACCTTTCCTGGGGGGTGGCTTTTTAGTTTCAGAGGATTATAGGTTTATCCCCCTCCCCTCCTAACATGAAGTACAACAGTGGAATTAATTGGAGGAATATGAAAGATTACATGAATAAAACTTAGATTCTAGTCCAGTAGCATGTTAGAGATTTCAGGGTATAAGCTTTCAAGAGTCAAAGCTCCCTTCATTAGATACAAGTAGGAATGGAAATCAGAGTCTTTATATCCCCATCAGAAGGTGGGAAGGGTACTATAAAGAAGGAACTCAGGATGCAGTGGTACAATGCATATTATAAGCAGCTTGATTAGAGCAAGGGGGGGAAATCTCAGTTCAATATTATGCATCTTGAATAAATATGTCATAAAGAATAAATTAATGAAAAGCTATTTTAAAACAATCACAATTTGGTAAATATTGCCATATTAGTGCAAAATTGGTTATCTAGATGAATATCAATTAATTTTGCTAAAGAGGAAAATATTTTAGACATTCCAATTCACAATAGGCCTTTATTGTGTCTAAATGATGCATCAGTTTGTACCTTCCAAATGATCAGAATAAAAAATGCAGTTCAGTGAATCTTTATGAGATGAAAGATCCTAATTAAGATAAATGGTCCCCTGAGCTGCAATTATGAAAAAGTACATACTGTGGAGGGACAATGCATTAACTTCAATAATTAATTAGTCATGGGCTGAACGTACCTAATTCCTTAAATCACCCTCTAGCCTGAATTACTTATTTACAGTGCCATCCTAAACAGAGTTATACCCTTCTAAGCCTACTAACATAAATGGGTTTAGAAGAGTGTAACTGTGCTTAGGATGACACTGTTAATTACTAGGATCACAATTTATGGTTCTTTGGAAATAAATATTAGAATTACTATCTCAAAATCCCAAGTAGTATTACTGACTGTATTTCAGTGTCATGACAAATTATGTGTTGTTTAAAACTTTAAACTATAGCTTGTCACACTAACCTGCTCCCTCTGTCTAGCAGCTTCACTGCATTCCATCAACACGGTACTCTGGAAAAAATAAATCTTTTACACAGTGTAGATGTAAGGCACAAGGAGGGACAGCGAATGTGTAGTAAGAAAGTACCATGGAAGGATAAATGCAGCAGGAGCTGCTAGAATTTTCTGATGCCCTGTGCAACTATCCCTGCATGCTGAGAAGAGCACTGCTGCTGGAAAAAAAAAAGGGATTTTGACATTTAGACATCATGACAAACCACAGTTTGCAGAAATCACATTTAACAAGCCATATATTATGTGAGGCTTACACTCCAGGTTCAACACTGACTAAAAAACCTCACCCCCACATTTTCTTTGACAGCCTGCATTCAGACATCATGTCAGACTGCAAGTTAATCAAACCAAGGTTTATAAAATGTGATCTATCATAGCACTTCATTTCATTTTTCAGCTTTGCCTCATGACCAATTTAGCAATTTCGGTTGAATCTTTAGAGTTAAAAAATAACAGATAACCATTTATAATAGAAAACCATGGGCATCCACCACCATACTGTGAAGCTTAAAACCCCTTGTTGTTGTTGTTGTTGTTGTTCAGTCGCACAGTCGAGTCCGACTCTTCGCGACCCCATGGACCAGCTCCCGCCAGGCCCTCCTGTCTTCCGCTGTCCTCTGAAGTTGGCTCAATTTCATGTTCGTTGCGTCGATGACACTGTCCAACCATCTCATCCTCTGCCGTCCCCGTCTTCTTTGACCTTAGACTCACAGAATTAGTTATACAGCTTATGTTAAGCATGGAATTACGCAGGCATTTTGGCTCTCTCTGAACTATCTCAGTTCAGAATGTGTGTTCACTTCCCAGTCTCCAGCACCTTAACATAGCACAACTGAAATCAAATCACAGGATTTGATGTAATGACTAACGGTTCACTTTTCTATTAGTTTTAACAGGGTGAAGGGGGACTCATAAGGAGCTGGCCCTGGGAGGTCTGGGAGAGTCTCTGGGTAGACTGAAGCTATTAGGCTTCTCTGAAGAGGTATCTGCTGTTTCAAGGACACTATTTCTTTATGGCATGCCTCATGACTAACTTCAGCACACTGAGTTTTTGCTTGGGCAGCTAGATACTGAGCTGCATGCTGAGTTTGGGTGAGCTGCTGCAACTCTCTCCTCGGAAGCCTTAGCATGGGCTAAGGCCTTCTCTAATTTCTGCCTGGCATCCTGGGCAGCGGATGCAAAAGTACCTTTGTCCACAAGCAGATCAAATTTCTCTGCTTGTAGCTTATCTAGCTCCTGAGCGTGTAGCTCAAGTTTTGCATTGGCTTCCCTGGCATGGCTTACACAGTCATTCAGGGCAATCCAAAGGCCCCAAGCTGCGCATGCCTCTTTCTCAGAACCTCACAACTTTTTACTCTCACACTGCACCTGGACGGAATCGTACAGTGTCTACGGGGGATTGGGACATCTGAAGGAGCCTGACTCCCATGGACTTGGCCTTTCTTGACCACCCGCTTCTCTAATTTGCTGAAGCTAGAGCTATGCTTGAACATGGTCGCAGCTCTCCACAAGAAGGTTTTAGGCGGGGTAGAAAATTTGCTCCTGGCTAAGGAATTCCTACTCTCACTGTATGGTTATTCAACTCTGGAGAATCTTTAACCCAGTTAAACCTAACTGTGGACCTAAAACAAGGACCTTAGCTCAGAGATGCGAAGAATTCACTCAAATCCTTAAAGAGACCTTAGCTCTATATGTGTCCTCTAAGTCATGTGCGTTGACTCACATTACTCAGAGGTGCAGGTTGATGCCCACGTGATTCCCCATTAATCTGTTCCCCAAATAGGCAGTCTCCTAATTAGTTGGGGGAATTAGTTTAAAAGAGACAGAGTGAGAGGGGGGAACTGGGATTCTCCACCAATGTTTACATGGATTTTTCCCTTAAGAGAACTCTCAAAATAAATGAGGCAGATGTTCAATCAGAAAGGTTTTTTTATTAAAAGAAAATAAAAATGAGCAAAAACCATACGCCCACTGAAAACACATACAAGGCAAGCTCAGAGGAAATCAGGGAAGAAAGGGAAAAAGCAATTTCAGGGAAGGCTATAATCATGAATCTCGAAGGAAGAGGTCCATGAAAGCAGCAGCAAAATGAACAAAGTTTCATGGATAGGAGAGAAAACCCAACAGAGGGAAGAAGGGAAGGATGAAATGGATTTGATGGTGTATGTATGGATCCAAGAACACACACTGTACTGGTGGCTAGGTACTGTTGATATAGGGCAAAATACTCCCTGGGGCATGCTGACATATTTGCCCAAAAAACAATAACTTGATGGGTTTTTCTGAGGTGAACAATGATTTGGGAGGGGCTTGAAGGGTTTTTCTGAGGTGGATTATAGGTATAAATGGGGCTCAATGACCCTGTAAGTACCAAATGGGAAAAGCTACTAGGTTTTGTGAATAAAATTAAGTATTGTTTAATTCAGGTACATGGGTGCAAGGAAGTGAGGCTGAGAGCCAGTTTGGTGTAGTGGTTAAGTGCACGGACTCTAATCTGGGAGAATCGGGTTTGATTCCCCACTCCTCCACTTGCACCTGGCTGGATGACCTTGGGCAAGCCATAGTTCTGATAAGAGCTGTTCTTGAAAAAGAACAGTTTCTGTCAAGAGCTCTCTCAGCCCCACCTACCTCACGGGGTGTCTGTTGTGGGGAGGGGAAAGGAAAGGAGTTTGTAAGCTGCTCTGAGACACCTTTGGGTAGTGAAGGGCAGGGTATAAATCCAATCTCTTCTTCTTCTTCTTCTGGGTGTTGATGAGATTAGTTCCAATGTGAGTCAATAGGTTCTTGGGAGATCCATTGTCATAAATTATGTGTCTGTTATGTATTTAGTTATTATGTGAAATTAGGAACTGGGCTTACAGCTCCATAGAAGCCCTAGTATGCCGAGATGCGAGACCGGATTGACCAATGCTGCAAATAGGCCAATCCAAAGAGACATAGACTTTCAGCTGGAACCAATTCCATTGATCCTAAGTGATGCATTTTCATTGGTTATTATCTGTTCCAGAGTGTGACTTTGCCAGTTCAAAACGTATAAAAGTTAGAAGGTTTTGTTGAATGTTGTCCTGTGTTGTTATGAGCTGAATAAAGAAATCACTTGTTTAAGAGCTGCCTCAATCTCAGTTCATAATAGTGTCTCTCCAGGGTGTGAAGGAGGTTGATAGCTAGCCAGCTGCTCACACTTCTAAACTACATGTCCAGGCTTATTTCTGACTGGCATCCATTTTGTGTCATTTTCGGCCAGGCAGTTTATTGCACTTATGATATTTGAGACAAGGGTGTTTCCAATTTCCCGGGGGGGGGGCTGGGGCTGGGCCAGAGGCATTGCTTTGCTAGGAGCAAGGGTGGCTCCCGGGGGAGGCTGAGCACCTTCCTGAAAATTTCGGCGGGGGCTAACGCCCCACCGCCCCCACGAAGATTACGCCTATGATTTGAGATGATGTTTTAAGAAGGATGTTTATGATTTTCTAGCTATAAACTAGCACTCAGCGAGTTGAGAGGTCTGACTGATAACAGAATTTTTGTTAGGGGGCAATTTTTTAATTAAAGGGGCAGTTTAGCACCAAGAACAGCAGTCCATTATGTGTCTTTACAGAAGTACCACACTGATATTTCTAAATAATTAAGTCAAGTGGTATTTCATGCAAAAAAATGTTTCAGGTTTATTACAAAGATATTTACATGTAAAACATATTGCCTACTCTAACAAGTAACAGGTAACACACATTTTCAACCTGTTTACCAATGAAGTTTAACAAGATGTGTTATAAGAGGTACTATGCAGGGTATAATAATACAATAATGCTAGGAAAAGTTGAAGGCAGCAGGAAAAAAGGAAAGCCCAACATGAGGTGGACTGACTCAATCAAGGAAGCCACAAAGGCCCTCAGTCTGCAAGACCTGAGCAAGGCTGTTAAGGATAGGACGTTTTGGAGAAAATTGATTCATAGGGTCTCCATAAGTCAGACACAACTTGATGGCAATTAACACAGAGAGAGAGATGCAGGCTAAATTGGGTTAGATTTCATATTGCACCAAGAGCCATTGGGACAGAAGACCTGGTAATGGCTGTTCTTCCAGTTAGCAAATGTGTGACTATAGGGCTCGACCTAAGAGGTTCAAGTGCCTACTGGCATTCTCAGTCTCACCTACTTTACAGGATGGTCATTGTAACCTAGTAGCCCTTTGTGCAACTTGAAATCTGTTTGGCATCATATAGTTTAATCAAGCCTGCATCACACCTTATCCATTCCCCCTGTTTGATTTTACAAATCTCAGTGGGTCAAGCAGAATATAAATACATTAAACTACATTTCCCTATACACAGCTCAGCGAGACAGCCTTAACCTGAATCTACCAATTTTCGGTGATCAGTTAGAGGGGAGAAGAGACCGTTGAAACAAAAGCTAGCTTAAAGTCTACACCCCCACACACACACTTCCCATCCCATAAGGGAGTCATTACACAAATTGGTACCAGTACGTACACAGGATACAGGAGGGGGGAACTGTAAACTGACGAAAGAACAGTTCTAAATAAAGATGCGCACAATAGTAAAAAGAAAAGAAAAGCAACAAAAGCTGAAGAACATATTAATTAACCCAATACATATGTCACTAAAATTGCTTAAATCTGAGCATACTTGGGCCCCGGTCACATGGGCCGGATATCGCGGGGGGAAGGCGTGGCTAATTGCCCCGGTGCAGTTTGATGCGCGATTACGTGATCAGACGTGCCGGTGGCACACCACGGGTCCTTCCCTCAGTACCAGCGGGTAAACGAGGGACCAGAGGGGAATGCCGTGCTCCGGCGCGATCACATGAGGGGCGTCTGGAGGCAGCCCATGGCAAACGTTTACTAGTACCTTGGAGGTACTAGTTTTTTTAACTCGCATTGTCGGCGGTAAGCCACAGGTGCGCTCCACTTCCCAGATGTTTGGGTGTGATCGTGCCCAGATAATCCGCCCACCATCCGTGCCTCTCCCGCGGCAACTTTGCCGTGTGACCGGGGCCTTGATTTAACATCACTGCATAAATAAGTACAGTTAATGCCAAAGCACCAGTGATGTTGCATAAGGGAGAAAAACTGATGTTTTGCAGATACTTTTTTTAAAACCAAGGAGTATATTTAACCTTTTAAAATAATACCAGAGGACTTTAAACTATCCAGACTGTGTGAGCAAAAGGGTGGCTAGGAGCACTATTAAAGCTGTAGTGCTATGGCAATAAATAGCACTGGATGCAAGTAAACATGTGCACTTCCAAGTAAGCACGAACTGAATCTAGTTGCATGTGAGTTCAATCCACACTGGGAAAATATTGGATACATTTAGTAGAGCGATTTTTGCACAGCGGAAATGAAGTGTTGCAGACACGTGTGTGTTTCGCTTATAAGGAAAACTTTATTAGAAATCAGGGAACGGTTACATGGAGAGAAAATAATAACATCCTGACTAGCTAGTTCTACATCTTGCTTGTTTGCCTGCTATTAGAGTTGCGAGAGGCAGAGAACAAAGGAAAGGAAGTTTTCCCCCCAAAGCTCCATTCCCTGGTATATGTGAAAAAATAGCATGTATCATCTCCCAATATATTGATTAGCCAATAGACAAACTACACTCATCTCATTAGGAATAATACATCCCCCTTCTTGGCGGGAAAAATCAACTCAATAGCTTAACCCCTTGGTGACAGAAGGAGTGATACTTGCAAAGAACCCAACGAAAATGACAGGGTTTCTGTTCTGCCTTCTGTTATGCTGTTCAATTTGATAAGAGAGGCGTGTGTATTGAATGAATTGTTTAGGGAAGAAGTTTAGGAAGTGCCTTGAGAGAGACCCCTTAATACTAAATACAGTGACATCTCACCATTCAGGAACAGCAAATGAAGAGAGACAGTTAGTTAAAAATTGCAAAAGAAAACATTTAAAGAAAGCAGGGGGAAATACATGTTTAGCTCGTGGGTCATGGGGAGTGAGATTTGTCTCAGCTCCAACATCTGTCTCCTAGCCTACAGCTACCAATCCCCTCCCAAGCAAACAAAGTTCACCAAAATAACATGTCTTCTAAAGAAACACCAACCACCTGCAGATGGTTTTTAAGAAAGGGCCTAACTTGCCTGTGTGTTAAGGAAAGGGGGGAGGGATCCAATGAAACAAACAAGCTCCCCAGTCTGTGGATTCCAGACAGGCTGCCTTGGGAAGTTGGGATCAGGCAAAACAAAATAAAAAAATAAATCTCCCTAAGTCTTGTGACTCCTTCTACCTTCTCCTGTCTGTGGATTACAGTTTCTCTCCCTGACTTGCCTAATCCTTGTTTCCCTGACTTCCCATTGCTGGAGGAAGCGAATCTTCAACATTGCACACTTGGCTCTCCAAAACTTTGGGTGGGGCATTGCCTTTGTCAGCCCCTCACCATGGCTATAGGCCTGCTCAGGCTCCAGATTCCACCCAGCAAATCTTCACCATTGCACACTTGGCTCTCCAAAACCTTGGGTGGGGCATTGCCCTTGTCAGCCCCTCACCATGGCTATGGGCCTGCTCAGGCTCCAGATTCCACCCAGCTCTCCCCTGTCACCTCAAAGGAATAGCATAAGCCAGCAAAGGGGGAGAAAAGCTTGGGAGAGGTTGTAACTGGTCCTTCAATCTGATAGGATTTATTTGCAGCACTAATCTACTGCAATGCAGCATACTAAGAATTTATTTATTTATTTGCTAGTAGAGTACCTCACTGCCTAAGTACTGGAGAACCTTCACTTTGGCATGTTTCAATGCCTTGTCTTCAGCTTTCCTGGAGGGCAGATATCTTGACATTCCTTATTCCCAACAGGTTTGCCCTTGTCAAATAGGAAAGGTTGAGATAGTTGATCACATATTATTACACTGTCCCTACTATGATATAAATTCACAATATAGAACTCCAATTTTAAAAAGTTCCCTTGAAGGGTCAGAGCAGTTCTACACTTCTCTCCTCTTTTTAGACTCCTCTAAAGAAATTATTCATAATGTAACAAAATTGTGCATAATGGCACACATAATACAAAAGCAGATGGCTGAGTCTTCGAATAACTCGTCCCCTCTGTGAAGAAATGCACTTTTTCTTTGGAGTTTTGACATGAGCAAAATCTTCACTCTGAGATTTAAAAGTTCTTCTTCTCTCTGGGCAGAGAACAGGCAGGAAGGGAGGAAGTCAGTTCAATTGCTTTCCAGATTTGTCTCAGTCCACCTTCATACAAATGCTAATAGGGCTAGATAGCCAAGTTTCCACATTTCCAAGCAGAGGACAGAGATTTGGAGGAATTAAATATGAGAGAGACTTCAGGAAGGAAATTTCTGGAGACATCAGGAAAGGAAAAGCTTACTTGACCTGGCCTGACTGGGTCATTGGGAGGTGAAAGGGAGAAGATAAAACTCCTGAGAGCAAGGAGGGAGGCCTCTTTGGTGCTGGGTTCATCAGAGAAGACAGAACTCTTAGCTGAGGTCTGTAGGAGGAAGCCATTGACCATGCGGTGGCCTAGAGAGCTACAAAAAACTTCAAAGTAATGGTAACTCTGTAGAGAACTGTAACTTCCTCAACTAAGGAGCCTGTCCCATATTTTAACATCTGATAGGGCGTGTATAGAGAGAAGGACAGAGGCATTTTACCCATTTCTTTTTAATCCCTTGCTCAATCTGGTGCTGTGCTAAAAGTATGCTTGTGAACATTTATTAAATAATTGTTAATGACTTTTGATGCTAGTAGTGGTTCTCTGTACCACATAGACCTCCACTGTCTTTGACACACTATTTCAAAAGGAGCACCAGGTGAAGGAAGGCAGTTGGCAAGTGGCTATTCCTCCAAGGGCACACAAGGCACTAAACTGTCCCCATGATGACCAGGCACTGGGCAGCAGGAGACACAGAGGCTTGGGAAGGAAAACTGGGAGTCCTGGCCCTCCCAGTGACCAATTTCTTACAAAAGCCAGGTGGTGGTGGTGGTGGGTTACCCAAGAGAGAAAGAAAAGCCTCTCCAGGTGTTGGGAAAACCTTGGAGGACAGGGTGGACTAGGGCCTAGGGGCTAGAGCAGGCCCGTTCTGCCACACCCTCTATTGTGAAATGTGTTAAACAATTTTGAAGTGTTGGGATATAATGGTACACATAAGTCATTTTAGTTGTTCTTGGTATTGTACATGGTAGTTTTTATTGTTTTTGTTAATATTTTCCAAGCTAATCATGTATCAAAATAAACTGAACTGAGCTTGAGAGAGGACGTTAAATTCTATGATGATTTTCTATAACACAATAAAAGACAAATGGCAAGCAAAAATGGTGACTGAAATCTCCGGAAATGGCCTTACAAAATTCAAGATGCCATTTAGGTAGTCCTGACAACTGCAGCTTTGTACAATTTTTGGGCTGTAGTTTGAAAGCTATGGTCAAGTAACGATTTCCACAATGCCTATTTATTGCATTTTATTTAAAACATTTCTATGCCACCTTTCCACCCAAATAGGGTTCTCAAGGCATCTTGATAAAGGATAAAGATCTTGGATTAAGTCCCATTGAATAGAATGTAATTTACCTTGAGCGG
The DNA here is from genome assembly GCF_001447785.1 of Gekko japonicus. NCBI lineage: Eukaryota > Metazoa > Chordata > Lepidosauria > Squamata > Gekkonidae > Gekko > Gekko japonicus. Next base: position 221,862 of record NW_015172572.1, read on the forward strand.
ACAAGCATAGAACACTACTATAATGTGTTATGGGTTAACATTTAAGTCAGTCTTATTCATTCCCCATTATTGGTTTTGTGCTTCCTCTTGTGCAATTGCCTTTGCATATCAGAAGTAGTTGTAGAAATCTGTGTGTGGTTTGTTGGCTATACATGAGAATGCCCATGAATTCTGGAAGGTTAGTTTACATATATGTGTTACAAAGATAACTTGGTATCATTCAACCCAATCTTGTACACTGCATCTGTATTAAAAAACAGTAAACAATATGATCAACATGTTTCTTAATGAAGAAGAAAAGAGTTGCTATCATCTGAAACCTGTTTGGCAGGCTCTACACCATTGACTTGGCATGATATTATTTTAAATATGGGGATGTGGTTCTCTTGTCAATTACAACAACCGGAGGAGAAGCAATGAAACAGCATTCCAGCAGCCAGCATTTCTCATGTCAGTGCTGTTCCCTGCTGTTAGTATACTGGCCTTTGCCTATTTACATTCCTTATGCTTTGTGCACTTATATGCTTCATGAAGCACAGATATTGCACTCCATCTATTAATGTTGTTCTTGTTGGTTTCTAATTTGTAGGTTCCTGCTGCCTCTTTGTTTCCTTGTTTGAATGCAATATATTTTAATTTTACAGTAAATGCCAGTTTACATTAGCTCTGCTGTCCTAATGACATAATGTGACTTGAAGTTATGCAAATGACTCCTTTCCAGATATCTCTGATTAAGCTGGAGAAAAGCCTTCTTAATTAGTTCTAAGATAATCAGTGAAAAATGACACTTGATTAGATATTGTAAATGCTCATCTTGAGCCCAAATTACTACATTTCCTGCCACATGACCTTTTTGAGGATGCTTTAAAAGTACTATGTTTTCCTTATGTGTAAATAATTAACAATACTTTTCTTATTTGGCAGCCAGTTTGGTGTAGTGGTTAAGTGTGCGGACTCTAATCTGGGAGAACCGGGTTTGATTCCCCACTCCTCCACTTGCACCTGCTGATGTGACCTTGGGTCAGGTATTTGATTTCCTTTTAGAGACTCACAGCTTTCCAGACAGCAAGTCTTTATTGATATCAGGTATGGTGGCAAAAAGTAAGACCTCAAGATCCTTTTTAGTCCTTCTACAAAGTCTTCAAAGGCCCAGAGGACTTTGTGTTCTTTTTTTATTTTTCTCATTTGGGCAAGACTTCCTCCATTTAAAGAAGGTCATCATGCATTGTATCCTTGCACTGCATCCTTTACAATGCTACTTAAAACACAATGGCATTCTCTTAGACTTCTTCATATCATCTAATCTGTAAAACAGATTTTATATGAGACTTTCTTGCAGTGAAAGGGCTGCGGTGGCTCAGAGGATAAGACACTGAACTGCAGACTAGAAGGTCTGTAGTTTGGCAGTTCGAGACCCTAGTGCTGCATGATGGAGTGAGCTCCCGTCTCTGGCCCCAGCTCCAGCCAACCTAGCAGTTTGAAAGCAAGAAACTGCAAGTAGATAAATAGGTACCGCTTTGGTGGGAAGGTAACAGCGTTCCGTGCACCCCAGCATTTAGTCATGCTGGCCACATGGCCACAGAAACGTCTTCGGACAATGCTGGCTCTTCGGCTTGGAAACAGAGATGAGCACCGCTCCCTTGAGTCAGAATCAACTAGCTTTCGAGCAAGGAAAACCTTTACCTTTTTGCAGTGACTTTAAATAACCTTCATACTTCTGAAAGAAGTCAGGCTCCTCTGACTCTCCTTTTCAATTTCCCTTTAACTAATCCCCTAATTTTTTAGAAGTTCCCTGTTCTGTAATTAAATGCTACCATGCTGAATTTTGAGGAAATTTTTCAATCACACATATGTTGAATTAGGTATTGTTGTGGTACCCTTTCCAATAGTGATAGGGACAAGTGTTAGCAAAGAAACACAAGTGTCACTATTGCTCTAAGCTTTTTCACATTAATGGGGAGCATATCCTATGGTTGTTGTCACACATAAGAAATAATCCACTTTTCATGCCACTTTTAATGCACTTTCCAACTGGATTTTTACTGTGTGAACTGGCAACATCCAATTCAAAAGTGCATTGAAAGTGGATTGAAAGTGGATTATTTCATGTGTGGATGGGGAGCATATTCTATATGTGCTTACCAAAACACTGTATGAAAGTATGTGATATACAGTACATTCAGCCCATTTTTGTTCACGATGTTCAACTTCCATTCACAATGCAAATGTTGTACAGGAAATAGTTATCCTATTTGATTGTTTGTTCACTTCTAATGTTGGTTTAAGCATATATAGAAGCAATGGTATTTTAGAACTATTTAATTAATTTTTTCCTTTAATTGGGGTAGCTACAGAAAAATATTAATATTAATATCTACTCATAATGGATTCAGGTGGGTAGCTGTGTTGGTCTGAAGATTGAGTCCAGTGGCCCCTTTAAGACCAACAAAGTTTTATTCAAGGTATAACCGTTTCGGTACACACAAAAGCTTATACCTTGCATAAAACTTTATTGGTCTTAAGTGTGTCACTGGACTCAAACTTTCTCCTACTCATATTAGAGTTAGCCAGTTAATCCTCATGTGAAAATTTTGGAAGTGTGATTCACAGTGGGGAAAAAACCCCAGAAATTAGATTGAAATTATTTAAGATATTAATTTCTTTCTGCAGTATGTTACCTCTGTCTTTAAGGGGATGGCAGACTAATAATATTTGTCCATGCTATTTTAATTTCAAGAATTTAACATGAGTAGAAATCAAAAACGGATTTTGATTAACAGTTAAGTATTTCCTTTATCTACACCAGATATTTCTTTGCTGACTCTGGTGTATTTGATCATTTAGAAAACATAATTTATGTATTTGTTACTGATTTAAATATATTCAATTATTGACAATAACCCAGAACTTTCCCAGATAAGGCATGTTAATTTAACAGCCTAGGGTGCATTTTCTTTTCCAGAGTGTGTGTGTGTGCTCATGATCAGATTCTACCAACTTTGTCACAGTTAAGATCTTTAGTCCTTTGCATTCAATTCAGTTTTCAAAGATCTTCCATTCACTTTCAGTGACAGCAAGGGGGGAAAGGGAGTTCCCTTCTTTTGAATCCTTATGCAAAGTCATAGATTTTCCAGAGCCTGAAAAGACTACAGAAATCACTATTTAAAAGAATACTATGGATATACACTTATAGTAAAGGTAAAAGTTTCCCTTGCTCGAAAGCTAGTTGAATCCAACTCTAGGGGGCAGTGCTTATCTCCATTTCCAAGCCGAAGAGTCAGTGTTGTCCGAAGATGTTTCCGTGGTCATGTGGCCGGCATGACTAAATGCCAAGGTGCATAGAACACTGTTACCTTCCCATCAATGTGGTGCCTATTTATCTACTTGCAATTTCTTGCTTTCAAACTGCTAGGTTGGCAGAAGCTGGGGTCAGAGATGGGAGCTCACTCCATCACACAGCACTAGGGTCTTGAACTGCCGAACTACAGACCTTCCAGTCTTCAGCTCAGTGTCTTAACCTCTGAGCCACCGCAGCCCCTTATACAATCCTTATACAATCCTTATACAACACTATACAATCCTGCAATTTAGGGAAAATCCCCAAGGGTCTTTGTTCACCAGAGATAAACACCAGGTGTACATTTCTGAGACTCAAGGATTTCTGGAAAAGTATACAGGGATTCTGTAAATTTGTCTAATGAATAAGACATTTCAATTTGATGATCTTCTAATGTCATTTTTTTCAATTAATATTTTTAGTAAAATATTTAATGCCATACCAAAAATTACAACAATCGGATCAACAGGTAATCATACAAAGAGTTGGTTATAAAAAGGAAAGTATTTTTACCATAGTCATTATGTCTAGAGGACTAAGTCCTTTAGGAACATATTTTAGTAAAGCAGTCAATTATTCAAGAAATATTATTCAAGAATAATACAGGTACAATTATACCTTTGGTGCGCTGGGGGAAGTCTCCATTTGCTACTACAAAGTCTTGGGCAATGTTCCCTCTAAGCTGTGGATTCTTGTGAGCGAAAATTCTACTTTGTGAGCTGTTGGCATTAAAGTTGTGAGCAAGTGACTTGGCTACGGCATAAATTGGTTTGCTCTGGAGCCATCCCTCCTGAGCGAAGATGAAAATGTGTGAGCCGGAGGCTAAAAAACTCTGAGCTAGCTCACACCAACTCAGCTTAGAGGGAACACTGGTCTTGGGGACATATTTCAGAAGTATATCATTGATCTGTACATTGGATTTTCTGGAATTATATTTACTTTTGCCATATAACTAATAAGTAGAAACCAAATTGCTATGAATTTCTCCTCAAATTTACTTGTGGAAATGCTGGATGTGTTAATCGATATTTTTCACATGACGAAGTGGTCCCATATATGGTTTAGCCAAGATTCAACAGCTGGGGGACCTCTATTAAGCCAATTTACTGCTATAGTGTTCCGGGGTATGTCCAGTAGTGTGTGAATAAGTTCTGTCATACATTTGTTTCCTTAAGGGTCTGTCCAATAGTTTAGAAGTAGTGTTTCTGGTAAGAAAGATAGGTGTTTGCTCATGATCAGTTGTATGTGGTGAGATATCTGAGACCAGAATGATTGTATGTGTCTACAATTCCATCAGCAATGTATAAACCCTGCTCTCTGTCCGCAGTTTTTCCTGCAGAACGGATCTATGTCTTTGTTAATATGATGAAGGGTTGCAGGCGGTAGGTACCATCTCATCAGAATTTTGGTGGTTTGGAAGCATATGTTAAAAACTGCAGAGGAGAAGTTGGGAGAAGCCCATATGTTTTCCCAGTCCTCTTCAGTTAGCCTATTCCCACAGTCCTTTAGCCATAGTTTTTGATATTTTAGTGGGGTTTGTAAAGTTTGGATATGAAGCCAGATGAGTGGGTCCCCAAGTTGTATAGGAGCTGTTCAAAATCCATCTGGGGTCTTTTCAGTGTTTCAGCTAGGTGGATGATTCTACCATATGTCTGATTTGTAGATATTGAAACCACATTATTCTTTTTCCTCGTTTTTGTTCTAATTGTATTTTTCCCCAAGAGTTTCTTATTATGTAACAGGTCTGAAATTTCAGTGATTCCAGCTTTGTGCCAGGAGTCGTACAGGGCATTATCGTATCCTGGCAGAAACCAGGGTTGGTTCAGAAATGAGGATTGTATCAAGATTTGAAGTGCTAACCTGTCTTTATATTTGTACCAAATTTTGAGGTAGTTTTTCAAATATTTGTTTTCTTGCCAATTTAGTGATTTAGAAAGGATTGGATTCTGGAAAGTGTCTAAAAGAGTGTGTGGGAATAGGTAGTGGCTTTCATTTTGTACCCACCGTGAGTAGGGAGAGTGCTTGGAACATAGCAGCCAGATTAAAGGCTTTGTAGTATCTACTGAGGCTTGGTAAATCTATGCCACCGCTCTGGGATGTCCTTTGTAATGTATTGAAGTTTATTGTGGGCTTCTTATATGCCCACATAAACTGGTTTACACTGTTCTGCCATTTTTTCAAAACTTGTTGAGGGATTTCTATTGGGATTGTCCGAAACAAAAAGAGATATTTAGGGAGAATGTGATATATTTTAATAACCCATTAGAGTGTTGTGGATGTGAAAAAGATGAGGAACTTGAATAATGATCACTTCTGACAATTTTCAGGGTTTACCAACTGTTAATTTTAGCAGTTGGATTTGGGTTATTAACTATATTAGAGATATTTGGTTCAGATTTTGATAATTTCCCCCTTTCCCCCCTTCTTGTCACTCTCAAATTCTGTGAAATAAGGTCCTTTTGCTTATAACAAAGAAGCAAGTTTTCTGCTTTAGATGTAAGAAACTCCATTTTGTGGGGTGTCACTGTCAAGTGCTCTTGATGGATGCCTCTGGGATGAAAACAAAAGGTAGACAAATTGACCCTTATAGATGAAACCATCCCATTAATACCGTTGAACCCATCTGTGAAGTAAAACCTTTAAATGCTCTCCCCCCCAAAAAAAACTACAGAGTGCAGAACCAACTTGATCTCAGAAAACTAGTTTCATTGGCCCTGGGGGTAGGGGAAAATATTCACATAGAGTCTCCTACTTTATGCCTGGTCAAGATCAATCATACTGATTTTTGTTGAACCCCTAAAATTATAGTTTCCTAGTGGCAGCCTTCTCCTATTGTAACACCTATGGAAGACTGTTCTTCCATAGAAAAGATGTGAGCATATGCCTAGAAATACTGCTGGTGCTATTTGAGATTAGAAACTGTATTGTTTGATTGGTTTTTTAATGGTATCCCTTTCTCCTATTTCCACATTATTCCTCTGTCAATGCTTAAATAACATTTTTACTATTTGGCTTAATTAAAAAAAAACCACCTCTAAAATAATCCATTGTTCCTCACTATTGGCCCAGCCAGCTCAGAATGCTCCAGAATATTTGAAACCATGTTAGATAGAGACTGGAATGGGCCAAGAAACCTTTTTGGAAGGAAATAGTTTCTTGGATCTAATGGGCAGCTGATCAGAGACAGCCACTCAGGACCAAAAGAGTTAATTCTCTGGTGACCTGTACCCAAGCAAAGATCTGTTATAATATGTACCATGGGAAGCAATGCATACAGCTGTCCATTACAATGCATATTGTACAGGAAGAGAATGCTAACATAAATATGAGTGAAACCTCATGTTTAGGGACCAAAGGAAAACTTATATGAGCCAACAACTATCAATTTTTACTCCAAACAGACACTCCCTTCACTACAGGGAGTGATGACCAGTGGGGAGACTGACAGGCAGTTCTAGTGGGACATTCATACCAGTAGCTACAGTCTGCCAGGACTGTAAGATCAAGAGATAAACAAGAACTAGTTTGGTGCTATTTTCTCTGAGTTTCAGCTACTGAGGGAGGGCACAGTGCCCTTCCTCTGTGTCACAGATTATCAGCACTTTATACTGTCTGATTTTGGCCTTCAGCATGCCTTGAGTCTGACAATTTTCTGTTTGCTTCCGACTTATCACGACCCTATGAATTAATGTCTCCAAAATGTCCTATTCTTAACAGCATGGCTCAGGTCTTTCAAACTGAAGGCCGTGGCTTCCTTTATTGAGTCAATCCATCTCATGTTGGGTAATTTTATTTTGCATATCGTTATGCTGAGAATTATTGTTGTGGTGTTTGTCTTTAGTTTTTATATGTTATCTGTAAAATTGCTTCATCATTCTTGCTGTTCCAGTTTGATTCTTATGTTTGTTTATATTTATATTTATTTATTTATTTAAAGTTGTTTATAGTCCACCTTTCTCACTGGGACTCAGGGTGGATGATACAGAATAAATTGACAGACCAGAGGTGAAGGACAGGATAAATATTAACATGGCATATTAAACAAAAGCAACAATTACACTGCAGGAACCTATTTACACCAACAGATACACAGTGGTCTAGTCAACAGTTCCTAGCCTTTTTCCTAAGCTTCTTTCTGAACCGTATTGTTACAGTTCAGTCCTATTTCCTGTGAAAAAAGCCTTCTTGAATAATTCAGCTTTGTACAGCTTAAGGAAAGCCTGGAGGGGGGGAGCCACAACAGAGAATGCACATGTACAGGCAAGTTGTTGATTTTGCCCATTTGCAGGTTAGCATCTGTAGAAGGCCCTACTTAGATGAGTGTACTAAAATTAAAAGGCCCTGCTTAGGTGAGTGAAGTTGTCATGGGGGAGTAGAGAGGGAAAGGTAGTCTCACAGATATAAGGGAACAAAGCCATGAAGGGCTTTGTATGTGAGAGCTGGTATCTTAAATTGAGCCTAGTAACTGATGGGCAACCAAATGGGGTGACTGCAGAATGAAAGTAATATGCACGCTCCTTCTGGCTCCTGGGAGAAACTGAGCTGCAGCATTCTGTACCAACTGGAGCATCCAGATTGACTTTGAGGGGAGACCGATGTAGAGTTCATTACAGTCTAGTCTTTATGATACTGTGGTGTGGATAAAGGTGGCCAGATCATCAGTATCAAGGCTGAGTTGGAAGAATGCCTTTTTTGTAGCTTCATGAATTTGTTTGTGTACAGTATAACTCCAAGGTTCTCAACTGAGTCAGCAAGGGCCATCTGAACTCCATCAAAAGTTGAGAGCACAATGTCCTTCAAGACCTCCTCCTTCCCAGCCAGCATTATTTCTGTCATTCCAGAGTTTAGCTTCAATTTATTCACTTTTAGCCTTTTAACTACAGCAGCAAGGAAGCAATTTAGGACTTCTACCGCATCATCAGGAGATTTGGATAAGGATATATATACATATATACAGGGGTTATTTCATAGAAAAAGAGCTGCAGGAGCTCATTAGCATACCTAATAAGCTATTAGCATAATATCTCATTAGCATATACCACGCCCCCTGACATCACCGGAAGTGATGTCAGAAGGGGAAGCAAAAGGGGGGGCATCTTCAAAAGCCTACCCTTTTCTTCCCCAGAACTTTAAACCCCTTCTCTCTTTGCTCCCCCCGCCCGCCTTGGTAGGCCAGCTGGGGGAGGGGAGGCTTTTGAAGATGCCCCCCTTTTTGCTTCTCCAGTCAGTCTGCCAAGGCAGGCTGGGGGGGGAAGCGAAGAGAGAAGTGGTTTAATCTTTAAACCCCTTCTCCCTGGAGTTGCGCTGCAAAAGTGGCACAATCTCTCCATTCTATTCTATGGGGCCATAGAATACAATGGAGAGATCGCACCGCTGCTGTGGCGTGACTCTAGACTGAAGGAGCTTGGGGGCGGGGAGCTGGGGGCAGGGCTTGCCGCCACCGGGGTTGCCAGAGCAGTACTCCGGCACACTCCGGCCCCAAACGACCCATATATATATATATTCTACATATTGATGACAACCAAACCATGAATGATTTGTCCAAAAATTGAAAGGCACTGTGTTCCTTGGAACATTACAGGATAGGTTACAGGATAACTGGTCCCCACTGGCAATTCTTTGAGTCCAGTCAGTAAGGAATGATTTGAACTATTCCAGTGCATAACCCCTGATGCCTCTTTCTGCCTTCAAGCGTCTCAACAAGATGAGGCTCTGGAGTGGACACCAGTGTGCGTGTCCTAGAACACACTAAGTGCAGGGCAGGGCAGTCAGGCTATTTCTTCAGCTTGGTTTATACCGAGCACACAGTCATATAATGATTTAAGATAGGTTGCACTACTACTACCACCACCACTCCCCTTTTCTGTTTGGGAGGAGGGGCGTTAATGAGCAAAAGAGAGGGAATATACAAACAATTACAAACATATACAAACAATTAAAAGATGATCTTATGCTAAAATTGACGTCATAGGAGTATTCAAAGACTGAAAAGGTTGAAAACTACAGTTTGTGCATAACTACAGTTTGTACATAACCACATAACACTTTGTACATAAATTTGCTTGGAAGAATTTCAAATGAATTCTGTCTACAGGGCAAAAAATGTCAGATGATCCATGGCAATGGTTTTTCTATTGAATATGTCTGTGGAATTGGGCCAGATGCTACTGGAGAGAATTTAAGACCCATGTGTGCAATATTTTCATTCCAAGTTATCTGCCACTTGTTGTCCAACAGACTTATGGTATGTCACAATTAAATTTAATCAGGGATTTAAATCTTATTTATTTGTTCTTCCTAAATTTTCTTTGATGAAAGTGTTTATTTAGGAGGCAGCAGATGCTGTCAGCTATTTTGGATGGGCATTACCATAACACTGTTTTCAAATTCTTTTCCAGTTTTTGTGGGAAGATGCAATAAAAGACATTATTCCTTGTATGCTCCATTGCTGTATCTCTGAAGGTGGAGGGGTTTTTTTTGTCTCTGTTACTAGTGGGTAGAGCTCATTTGTCTAACTTGCAAAGATTAGAATATTTGCTTGTTAATAACAACAAGAAAATTACACAGAGCATAGCCAATTTTGTTTTGGCAGCAGCAAAATGCCACAGAAGTTTTTATGATGCTCATACAGTAGGCTATAAATTTGGTTTCTGACATCTTACTATTCAGTTTTATTTCAGTTTTGGTAACATTTGTCTTATGTTTAGATTGATTGCACCACTTTGTTTGGTTTTTTTTGTTATAGCAGATGGCTAAAAAATCCCAGCAAATTTAATTATAACTAACTATAACCTGGATATTTCTCATGAAAATAGTAAGGAATATGCACAACCCACATCCTTAGTATTTATTGTCCTTATCCCTAAATAAGTATGTCAATGTGAATTGCATCACAATTTGTAACATGAACTGCCAACACTTACTCCACAGAGTACTTCCAGCCTTTGGCATTATCTTCAATTACTGCTGCCTCAGACCCTGGAATTAGCTGTCCATTGAAAAGAATGGTACCTGAATTGTACATGTGTGGAAACTCATCTACTTTGGGGTCCAGAAAAATGAAGCCCCTTTCTTGAATGTGATTGAAATTCAGATGGTCTTGAAATGAGATTGCAATTCAGGGACTCTTCAAAGGTGTGTGTTCTATGTGAATTTGGTGGCATTATGTTCATTGCCTGCTACCCCAGGCCTGGAATTAGCTGTCCATTGAACAGAACATTATCTCTGGGGGTGTACTAAAAGGAATTAAAAGAATGCCCACTGAGAACAATGGAAGATGTGTAAAGACCCATTGAATAATGGGAGTCAACAATGCCCAATTGACTTGCATTGAAATCCATTACAGGAAAGAAACGTTACAATGAAAATGTAGAAAGGATTTGGAGAAATCTGCTCTGGTCCTGTAATGGCAGCCCCCAGAATGGAATGACAGTCCTTGGGATCAGATAAACTGCTCTGGGACTGGAATAACAACCCTCACAGTGAAATGACAGTCCCTGGGACCAGGTTTCAGTGCATCCTTTTGCCGTATGCATGCAAGGCAACTCACCTACTTCAGGGTTTGGTAAAACTGAGCCCCTTTGTTGACTGTCCTTGAAATTCTTGGGGTCTTAAGAGATAAGGGAGGAGTGAATTCAGAGAGAATTTGGTGGTGTTATCCTTGGCGATTGCTGCCCCATACCCTTGAATTGACTGTCCATTGAAAAGAATTGTGTCTACAGTGCATACATGTGGAAAATCTGGAAGCAAAATCAGCACATGGATTACTAAACCGAACTGGTAACACCCTACTCAAAGTGAATCAATCACAGTAAAAAAATCACACACACACACACACACCTGAAGCCTGGATCCAAATGTGTAACAATTTTTTTCTTGGTTCACTTCTCCCCACAGGAGGCCTTACCTGTGTCTAGTGAGTGCTTTCACTGTTTTATCCCTTCTTTCATTGCGAAAGTAAGATTTTCTTGTCTGGCAAAAGGAGGAAACAGCAGACAAACTGTCTGTGGCATGAATACCCGCAGGAGGATCACACTTCTCAAAGTACCCCAGGCAAGCCTCTGTTGCTGATGAAACAGAATTTGTGCCACCAGCCACTGAAACTACCGCAAGGTGAGGAAATATGGCCAGAGAATAAATGAGAAAAGGGAAGCAGGTAGGACTAGCTAGGGCTCTGAACACAGTTCCAAGCACAAAATTGGGCTCAGATAAAGTATGTTATCTTGTGGGTAGATTGGTTCCCTAAGAACAATTACAAGGTGGCACAGCTGGATCTATACTCCCTTTTCCATTTTTAAACTCTTTCATCATATTTAATTTTACCAAGTCTTCCTTTATCAAGATCTTCTATTTTCTATTATCTCTGCACCAATCTTCATCTTCAAATCAATCTCCTCTATTCTTTTTTTTATGGCTGAGGTATTCTACAGCATGGCCATCAATTCTACTACCTACTGTCTGTTTCATGCTTGATCACAGTCAAGATCTTTGTCTTTCTTTGGCTTCATCACTTCTGCCAACACCTTATTTAATCTAGGATATTTTCTCCTTAAACTTATAAAATGTTTGTACTTTTATGGGGAAAGTATATCATACCTTCTCTATTGTTAAAATAATTCCTTTTATATGCAGCCTTTGGCTACTGCAGTTGAAATCAATGGCAAAGCTCCCAATGATTTTAGAAGGTGCTGATGCTTACTGAACAGAGACTAATGTACTAAGCTGAAATCATTAAGGACTGCCTCTAAAAAATAAGCTAAACATTTTTACTTGTGTATTTTCTGATACAGGGTCTTAAGTTTACTATTGCTTCTTAAAACCCAAATAAGATCATTATTCTAAGCAAAACTTCACCAAGCTGAACGTTAATGTTATGGTTAATGTTGAATTGGACCTTACATGCAAGTTCTTGGACTTCTCTTTTCACACCAGTAGTTCCTTATGATTTCTTATTCAAATTTAAAGTATCAGGCACACAATCACATAGAAACACATGTCTGATTTACAGTTTCATGGAACTAGTTAAATGAATAATCCATAATGTTTGTTCTACTCCATTTTCAGTGAAATAAGGAAACAATACATAAAAATAAGTTTTAACACAATTCAGTGAGACAAGCGTACTGTAAGAAATCATGTTTACAGCAACTATTACCATTTATACACTATTATTATACAAATTGTTAAATTCATATATAATAATGAAAATACTTATTTACAATAAAGAAAGAGCAATTATAGAAACTGATGGTTAAATCAAGTGTCTGTTTCTATAAAAAGGGTTGCCAACACTTATAAAACTATGGTGTTTGCTCCATCTTTTAAGAGTAAATGCTCTGTTAAATGAGATAATTTGACCAATTACTTTTTGAATCTATAGTCTAAAATTTTTACAGTGGTATTTTTCCAAATTATTTAGGTCCTGAACCACATTTCTATTTGCCCCAGACACCCCCTAATGAAGACATAAGATAACAGAATTGACTTTAAGCATTTTATTTAATTAATTCTGCAGATCGATGTCATACCATAAATATGCTAACTTTTTTAAATGGGCAGGCTGTGCTAGGCAACCTTTGTTGGGCAGACCCACTCTAACTCCAAACTTGGTTTGTGTCTTCTACTGGCCTTGTTTATAATTGCCTTCACACAATGTGCTGATAAATTCCCCTGATGTGCCATATGGCCAATTCCAAGTTCACAAAGATGTTGTTCAGCACCAAGAGCATGCCTTCCCAGCCACACCCTACCACATGGCCAGTGTCTATCACTGTTGATGCCTCAGGGTGCTTGCCAATCATCCCTACCTATAATGATCAGCTCACCCTATCCCTGCCACACAAAGGGGTCATCCTCACTTAATACCCTTTGTCCCATCTCCTGACTATAACATCATGCAGGATCTAACATAGATCTGCCAGATGTCGCACCCATCTGGAGAAAGATGCACACAATCCTCCCTATAAGAATAAGAAGAGATTGGATTTCTACCCGCCCTTCCTCTCCCCACAACAGGCACCCTGTGAGGTAGATGGGGCTGAGAGAGCTCTCAGAGAACTGCTCAAGAGAACAGCTCTGTGAGAACTGTGACTGACGCAAGGTCACCCAACAGCTGCATGTGGAGGAGTGGGGAATCAAACCTGGTTCTCTCAGATTAGAGTCTGCGCACTGAACCACTACACCAAACTAGTGTGGCATATCATATCTAATGGAGCCATGTGATATACATGCACCTCCACCATCCAAAATTACCCTACACACATAACTATTAATTTTGGTCCATGTGCAGTTGACCCAAGCAGGTTTCATGGCTTCCCTCAAAATCCTCCTCTGTAGAAGATCAGACCAAATTATGATGGCCCTAGGCAACAAACCTTTTACCTGTTTTAGGCCCCTAAGTATATTTCTCATTAGTGCCATTCTTTTAATCTGTACCAAGTTGTTTTCACCCAGATACAGGATGAGAATATTGAGATGCCTGCCTTCCATCAACACCTGGGGAGAAGCTGGCACCATAACATACCTCAAAAGCCCCGCCACAGGATGAAAGAGAGCCCAGCTGCAATTCCATCTCATAAGCAGCTACTCTCTTGCTCACCCAGGACAAGGGAATAGCCCACCACCAGCACCCTGATTAGGCTTCTTAATATGTTCACACTTGTAAAAGACAAACCTAGCACCCGTGGATGCAGCTCCAGTTCTAAACAAATGAGCCCCAAACACCCATGCAGCCACCAATATCAGCCAGGTAACAGCCCAAAATTGATATTGTGCCAAAGGCAACCTACTGCTGCTGTGTTGAAACAGACAGCCTAGGCTGCAGCCCTGCATCCTTATGAATGCCATGAGTACCCTCAATGGGCAAAGCTGGGGATCTCTGACAGTTCTTAACACTATTTGATGCTCCTTGCCCAACTAATCTGTTTTGGACTTAGGCATCACCAATTGTGCCTTGTCTGGTCAAAGAACGCAGGTCCAACACTTGCACTGCTGCACCGGACACATCACGCCGAGAGGTGGCCAAGAGCTCCCTAATGCACAACACTGCATATCTAAGCTACTGCACAAAAAAGTTCAGTCTCCTCAGTACTAACACAATGCACCCTATACACCCATACTAAAAGCCTCATAAGCTCAGGTGTAAACAAGCACCATGAATCCTTTTCTGTTGGAACTTCACATGCCCAAGCCACAATCATCTTCCTAAAACCTAAAATCACCTGTGGTATCCCTACAACCTTCAGCTTTAGCTGTGAAAGCCAATTTAGCTACATAGTCCTAATGGTCCTAACTGCTAAACCTCTGCTTTATAACAGTGCTAAAATTTATACTTGCGGGTATTTCAGCTCACAGTTGTTTTGCTGTTCCTGTCTATATTAGACTGTGTGCTGTATTGTTTGTTGCTTGTTGTTACTATGGCCTGCTTTTATGTAAGTTCTTCTTGTGCTCAGCCAGTTTTTGATAAATTTGTAACTTAGTATTTTAGACTTTTGGAGTACCACATGGCCCACAATGGATAAAATGGTAGCTAATGTCTGTAATTATAGAATGTAGAGAGTTACTACTCCAGTTTCAGTAATTAGTCATGAATATAGAATACTTTAGTAATTCAGAAGAGTCCAGCATATCATATATATCTTTGGAACTCTTCTACTATTAGGATTTTACTATGAATGAATTTATTGGATTGGCACCCTTAAGATCTACTATTGCAGTGCCTTTAGGATAGCATTGCAGCTGTTATTGACTTTTACATACAGATTAGGAATTTGAGGCATATCAGGTCCTGGCTACATAAGCAACCCTGTAGGGTGCACATTAAAATTTTGGAAACCTGGCCCATATCAAGGTTGGAATGTTCCACCACATATATATATTTTACTTAGGAAATTTGAGGCATTTGGTCCTGTTCATTTAGAAACAACCCTGTGAGGTGCATATTAAAACTTAGGAGACCTGGCCCAAATTAGGGATGGAATGTTCCACCTGGAGTTGGCAACTCCTAGTACTTTAGTATTTTTACAATAAGAGGTTCTATAACGTTAAAACTAATCCGGATACTATCAGCTGCAATCAATGTGGCTTCATAAAGCTGTCCCAGTAGGCCAGATACTTTGAGGCATGTTTGGTCCTGTTCACATAGAAGCAACCCTAAAGGTGCATATTAAAACGTAGGAGACCTAGCCCATAAGTGAGTATATACTGGCGGCTTTATGGTCCATATATTATGCTATGTATTTATATTCTTTATTCTAAGGACTTACTCTCTTTTACAGAGAAGTTGAATAGCATCATCCTGTTAAGAAACTGGTATGAGACTTCCTATGTTGGTATGATACATGAGACTCTGTGTAACAGTGACTATACATTGTTATTAAGCATCATTGTTTAAAAGCTATATTGTTATAAAGCATTGCTTTATTTTATACTTTTACAATTTTGTACTTCTATAGCTCTTTGTTCCTGAGGAAGGACCAGGAGTCTGAAACACTAGAAACTACCTAGGAAAAGTGTTGGATATCTTCTCTGGACTTGACTGTTTCCCTTCATGGATTTTGTGGATTTTTCATTCCCATATGTAATATTTGTTACTGGTATTGCTAATTATATGCTGCTTTTCACTTTACTGAAGTCTATTTTTATACATTTATACTTGCGGGTATTTCAGCTCACAGGAGCTAAAGCCACAATCACTACCCGCTGTGCCTCAAGCTCCCAAGGGCCCATAGCTTGCCTGGCATTGGTGTCAGGGCAACATCTGCTCCTGGCACCAGTTCCCACAAGCCTTCTTCCTGAAACTGAGACAAACCATCAACAATGCCATTATTCAAGCCTGGTATATGCCTGGTCTTGAACAGAATATTACATTCTAAGCAGTGCAAAATGAAAACCCATAAAAGCTGCAGCACTCCAAGACATCTGCCTATTGATGATCTGAACCATTGTGCTACTATGACACCAAAACAAAACTACCAAATTCCTTAAGACGCTACCCCAAATATGTACTGCTACCACTATGGAAGGAAAGGTTCTGGAAGGAAAAGTCCCAAAGTAAACCCTCTTGTTTCCAGCCTGCAGGCCAATGCTGGGCACACCAGCATCCCTGGAAATAGATTCCAAAGCCATTGGCCCCAGGAGCATCCAACTGCACCTGAAAGTCATGGCCAGCCAACCAACAGTTTCTCCAAAAATATAAATCATTACATCTCCAAAGGAAGTCAAGCCAAACATGGGCATCTCCCTTAATCTGCCCTGTGACCCTAATTCTTCTATGAGCATATGAGCATACCAAACACCTCTGGTAGTATCTGCCATTCTGCATAAAAAGGCACCCCAGGGCTACAAGCTTGCAAGCAATATTGAGATGCCCCAGCACTTCCTGCACCTGCTTCAGTGTCACCTTAGGACTATCCCTCAAAAGGGCTGTATGCCATTCAAACTTTTCCCCAGGCAAATAGCAGAGCTCCCTCGTATCTATCTCTATGCCTGAAACACATAAGGTGTTGCTCAGGGCTCTTAGTCTTTTCTTCAGCCAAAAAACCTCCCATTTCTTGTGTAAATTCTTTAAAAACAACCATAAATCCAGCACCCTCATCAGAACTACCCCAACCCATGAATAAAAAATCATCCAGGTAATGAATGACCTTATCAGATCCTACTTTATTTAATTGCCCACTTAAGCATAGTATTGAAGCACTCAAAAGCTGACCAAAATATCAAGCAACCCATAGGCAATGTCTTATCAACATTTACTATATGTTATTTGTATTCCTCCTGTCTCACTTGGACTCAAGGCAGATTACACAGAGTAAATTAATGCAATCGACAGATGCAATAAATTTAGGTTTGCCAAGTCCAACTTTGGAAATATCTGAGGACTTTGGGGGTGGAGCCAGGAGACTTTGGGGGTGGAGCTGGGAGACTTTTGTGATGTCACTTCCTGTGATGTCACTTCCAGGTCAAATGGCAGGTGATGTAACTTCCCAAGCTCCACCCTTTCTGATGATGTTCACTTCCAGCACACTGCACACTGCACCAAACCACACCTGTCCCTCTGATGTAACCTTCTTTCAAAATTAAAATTTAAATACACTGTCATATACCACTTCCCAACCAGGATATGCTGTGCGGCACAAACATGAATAAAGTGTTAAGTGTTATGGCTGGATCATGTACATATGAAGAACATATCTGTTGCCATTTCCCTCTCTTCCTGCTCACCATCCAGGGAAACAAATTACAGTGGACATATATACATCTTGCCTGGACACATGTTGTTAGAAAGAGGTAATATGCTTTTGCATTATAAACAAAAGCAGCCCGCCTACATCCTTCCCCCCGCCCCCAGGCCTGATGGCTCAGAAACAAAGTATGGCATGGGCAAAATCCTCTACATAAAACCCTGGAGAACCACTGCCAGTCTGAGTCGACAAGGCTGACATTGATGAACTGATGGTAGAGAGACCATGCTTTGTGTGTCAGAGGATAAAGGTTTAAACCTGGGAGGTCTAAGAGAACAAGTGTTGGGAAGGATCTTTCTCTGCCTGAGTCTCTAGAGATCACCTGAATCACAGCAGACCATGCTGAAGTAGATGGACCATTGGCATGAAGACCAGTGTGGACTGAGAAGACCCATGTTCAGATCTACATTTTGCATGATGCTTACTTGGGGATACTGGAACAGTTAGATTTTAGTCTAGTGGCAGATTAGAAACCAACAAGAGTTTTAGGGAATAAGCTTCCAAGAGTCAAAGCTCCCTTCGTCAGGCTGGGTAATATTGGCATTGTTGTGAGGTCAATATAAGGGAAGGGAGACTGGAGGAAGGGTGGGATAAAGAGGGGATTGAGAGATAACATGTGAGCAGTGTCCATTGTGATGGAAGAGGAGTTTACAGGAAAAAATAGCACCAGCTGATGTGACCAAAGAAAACAGGTCTTCATAAATTAAAACATCATAACTTATAGTCTGAACAGGAACCTATATTGTCATGCATTAAGTGATGTAGCAAAGGTGACAAAACCTCTAGTGGTATTTAGTTGAACTTCCTGGACAGGCAGATGTATTTTCAGTTGCGACTAGCCAAACCACTCTGACTTTAGAGAGTCGGGACAAGCAGCAAAGCTTGAGGAAGGGGACACAGAACCATGGTTATAGAAAAGAAGGAGGCTAGGACCTGAGAAAGCAAAGCAGCAAAGCATGGCATAGAAGCTGTACATAGTTGAGATGAATTAGGAAGGGAGATACACAGCCAGTATGAAGTACATTTTAGAAATTATAGAAACAGGATGGGAGTTGCTTAGGTGGTGTTAGCTAAAATACTATTGCAAGGTCTGTGTGATATAATAGGGACTGTATCACATTTTCAGACATTCTCTCTTTCTCATATACTTTGTTTACCTCCTTCCTATAACAATTCCTCATCAGTCTAACAGAGTCATCCCACTCAAGTCTATTCAAGGGGTCTTATTTCCAGGGAAGTGTCCTCAGGATTGGACTACAAAGAGCTCTATTCAAATCCTTAACCACTGAGCTCACTAGTACCTTCTCTTCTTTTAGTTCCCTGGACCAATTTGCCAAACTATGAGTAAATTATTATTACACTTCTGTCACGTGGCTCTTCCGTAATGATTGTGGCTCCCAAGAACAGGTTGGAGATGATAGCCTGGGAAGCACCCACACAGGAGCCCTGCCTACAAAACACCATGTCATGGACTCACATGGCTCAGGTTAGTCTGATCTCATCAGATTTTGGAAGCTAATCAAGGTCAGCTTTGGTCTGTAGTTGGATGGGAGACCATAAAGGAAGCCCAGAGTTGCTATGCAGAGGCAGGCAATGGCAAACCACCTTTGAATGTCTCTTGCCTTGAAAACCTTACAGGGTTACCATGTGTTGGCTATGGAACTAGTTTTAAAATTGTGAGCAGACCGACTTTGTTTTTAAAAAAAAATTAATTATAGAAACTATTCAAATATAATCTCTTTTCCCTTAAGAAAGAAAGATCGACCAGACAAGGTTAGAGAGGAAAAATATGCAGTTTAGTCTTAAGTAGCAATGATCAATTTCAGCAGAAAATGGGGATTAGGCAGTTGTTCCAAACAATTCATAGAAAAGAAGGACTTTAAGGAATCATCTGGAAGATGTGTGTGAGAGGCTGAAGGCATTATGCACCACAAAAAGATGGACTGAGAGAGAAAGATAGAGATATAAAAAGCAAGCAAGACAGAAACACACACAGAGAGAGAGAGAGAGAGAGAGAAGGCAAAGTAAGAAAAAGAGAGAAAGGCAGAAAAACAGAGAGAGAAAGACAAAGAGAGAAAAAGAGAAAGGAAGGAAGGGAGAGGTAGAAAAAAGATGGGGAGAGAGGAGTGACAGAAAGAAATAAAAACGAAAGGAAGGAAAGAAGGAAGATAAAAAGACAGGCAGAAAAATGATAGGAAGGAAGACAGAAAGAAGGCGTTAGAAGCCTCTCTTTCGCTCCTTCCTGTTTTTAGGTGTGGGGGAGGCAAAACGGAGCTCTGACATGACTGCCCATGCTTTTAAAATGAGCAGCTGGCAGGTGGACCTGTGCTGCCGGGCTGCTGGCTTTAAAGGGCAGGCAGCCACTGCAAGCTTCTCTTTCACTCCTTCCCACTTTTAGGTGCGGGGTGGGAAAGAAAGTGCGCCCTAAAATGACTGCCAATGCTTTAAAATGAGCAGCTGGCAGGTGGACCGCCAGTCAGCTGTTCGCTTCAAATAGCTGGTAGCTCCCTTTCCCTCTCTCCCCAGGGAGGAGACCCTCAGCCCCAGCTAAGCTTCCTTCCCACCCGGTAAGGTAAGAAGAGTGGAGCACCAACACGCAGGGGAGAATTCAGGGAAGAATGGACCCGGCCCTAGCATTAGCCAGCCGGTGCAGGAGGGGGCGGAAGAAAAATGGAAGGAAAAGCAAACAAGACCATGAGACAGAGCCCTGGGCCAGCCCAAACCTTACCTTCCTGGACCCTCGACTCTTCTGGGCTCTGAGAACTGCTCAGGATGCTCCTGCTGCAAACAACAGGGGTGGGACTGGAGGGAAAAAAATCATCACTCACCAGCGCACACTAGAGGGAACTGATGCTCTAGCCCTCGTCTCTATGGCTTTCGTCTCTATGGCCAGACTTGGAGGACTAAAATTCCAAAGTGTTCATTCTTCCGGTCGCCATTTTGTCCCCCGGTGCCGGATTTCAATAAAGCAAGTAAGGTGGTCGAAAATCAGGGGTTCCCCCACCCCCAGCAGGGGCTTGACAAGACTAAATAAATTAATGCAATCAAAAGATGCAATAAACAATGCAACAAGATTACGGTTGTAGAGCCAACCAGAAGTCTAAAAACAGAACTGAAGCAAACTATATTAACATGACACATTACAGGATACAAAATCCCATTAACTATATTAACATGACACATTACAGGATGCAAACTATACACAGTACTATAGACCAGAGTCCCTAATAATTTTTCCAAGTAACTTGGAAAACTAAAGGTAGCAGAGCCATCTCTGTCCCATGGCCCAACATGAAGCCATATCAAAAGGGGTCTGGAGCAGATAAGTTTTCCAAGACCTGTAGTTGGTGTGCTACTGGTCTCTCAAACTATCAGTATATAAAGCTGCCTTGTCATTGCTCTAGTTCTGACTGGCAGTGGTCTCCAGCATCTCAGGTGAAACAGCTAATGAAGATCCTGAAGAGGGTTGTGGCTTTACATGCAGAAGACCCCATATGCAATGCACCTCCAGTTAAGACTCTCATGTAGAAGTTTTGGAAAAGAGCCTTCTGTGGCTGGGTTCCTGGAAAGCTTCTGTTAGACAATTCTGAACTAAGCAGTTCTGACCTAGAGGATCACTGATGTGACTTGGTATAAGGCAATTCATTGTAAATGCTGAGGACTGAATTTGGGGCCTTTGGGGTATAAAGCATGTGGCTCACCATTCTATGTTTAGCTTTTATGTCGGAGACAAAAAACCAGCATGTGATGCTCTGATAGTGAAGCTAAATCTCAAGATGAATAAGTAGTTCCACAGATGTAAACGCAAAGCCTTCAAATTAAATAATAATATCTGGTAGATGTGGGAATATATTGAGCAGTTTCCCAAGGACAACAAACACTGAACAAAAGCACACAAAGTTCAGGGACTTGTACTGACATGGGGTCAAATACTAGCCCACATTTAATCTGTAAAAACCTTATTTAAAGCAATGACATGTATGAGTAAATGTCCTTTGAATTTCAGTCTTATTGATATGCTATGGCTGCGGTCACACGGAGCATTAGGCAAGCTAGAGGGACAGAAGATAGGTGGATTTTCTGGGCGCGATCTCACCGCCACATCTGGGAAGCATCGAGCTCCCGTGGCGAACCCGAGGCTTCCCGCGGAAGATGCGCGGGGCAAGGGCGGGCGTCTGATCGCATTTCCGATGGTAGTTCCGGCGCTCACCCATGTCCCCTTGCAAAAAGGTTGTGTTTTTTCCAAAGTCTCCACGGATGCGCACAAGCACCCAAGGGAGCATGCGCACATTTGAGGTTTTTTTAAAAAACCCACCCCCGTTTGCCCCGCGCCCCGCTTCTTTGCCGCGCCGCAGGACTGTGGAGTGATCAGCACCTCCCCCCTACCATGGGACCTCCACGGGACCTCGATCGGTAGGTCTGCTCGAGCAACTGCGCGGTTTTTAGTCCCGGGGCTAACAGCCACGTTTCCCCCCCCCCGCATTTTCCTGCCCGTGTGACCGGGACCTATATTTCTCTAAACCTTGCCTCACAAAACACTATAAAGTGGCAAGCAGTATGAATACACAGGAACAATGTATTGTACATCCAGTTGGGTTATGATCATATAACCACTGAAGGCAAAATATCCATTTATCTACAAGTAAATGACATCCCTGAGAAAATGTGACAATTCCTGTATTAAACCATAGACCATACTTTATGTGTAAACTGTTCTGTTTCATGCACATACATACGCAATCCTAGTTAACAAAACTATTTTGAGCATGAAGGAATTTGCACTGGATTAATGAACTAATCATCCTATTCCCCCTTCACTGGTATGAGATAATTGCAAATTACAACTTTCCCATTTCTTCTTTAGTTTATTCTGGAAAATGCTGTCAAATAGTCATAAGGCTGCTAAAGGCATAGCTGTGCAGTGGTCTGAATATGATGATTTGTGCATCTAATAAGCCTATCTGACCTTCACAGAAATGACTTCAACTCATCATGTTCTGGTCCCTCCTTTGTACTAGCCCAGCTGCACCACTGATGAAGTGACTACAGGGCTAGGATTGACTTTGCATGTAATCTTCACAGCAATATTCATTTAAACATGGGGGGGGGCTATTTTTTCCAGATACAAAGCTCCATTCAAACACCATTTTACTTTTATGTTAAGCTACCAAAATAGAAATATTACTCAAATGGAAAACCTAAAAAGTTAAAATCTTCCAGGTGGATGACTAGAAGCCAGAAGGCTGACTTTATATCACACTTCCCCACCGTTGCACCCAGACCACAAGACTTAACCATATCCACTGCTACATTAAATTATGCATACCGTACAGAGCAAATCTCATCTGGTATCCCATCATTAACTGACATGCCCCGCCAGTAAGACAGGTGATGTATAAGCCTGTACTCACCTTGGGCTTTCTTTGGAACTACACCTAATGAAGAAATCCTAATGTTTTGTAACCTATCTAGCCGGACATTCATCAAGAGATACAGCTGGGTGTCGTCAGTGTACTGATGACAACCCAGCCCAAAACTCCATGCCAGCTGGGCAAGGGGGCACATATAGGTGTTAAATAACATTGGATCACCCCTTGAAGGACCCCACATATTAGTGGGTGTCAGGTCAGCGCCACCCGCTGTCTGCAACCATGGAAAAATGAGGTAAGCCAATTCAAGACCACCCCACGAACTCCTATGAAAATCTTTGTTATAACATTTCTGGTACTGCTTATGGGGGACTACCATTCTGCTCCCCCACATGAGGCACCCAGCATGAAAACCTAGTTCTAATCCTATTTGAAATAATGGCTGAAATATCTCCTTTCAGACATGGGAAGGCCAGCCATTCTGCACCCAGTTGAGAATAGGTGCCACCTACACATCACTATGGGTTTCATGGCTGATGCACCCTGCTGTCACAGGAGTCCCACTGAGCAAATCTACAAGTAGGATCATATCCCCAGGGTCTGGTATTTGAGCTGGGAAATCAGGTAATGGGAGCTGACCACATGCATCTGCATTGGCATGCTGTCTACCTTGCAACAAATCTCATACTGGTAGGCCGATTACATAGGGAACCACTGCTGCATCTGGCTGGAAGCCATTGGAGGTACTGGATTGTGTTCACCCAAAAGTGTGAGCATAAGGATGGTGAACAGCTGGCCATACAAATAATGATGACACTTCTTGACTCCAAAAACAACTCCTAAAGCCTCTTTGTTGAACTGAGAATAATTCTTTTCTGCTGGAGACATGGTGCAGGATACAAATCTGATTGGTCTCTCCATACCATCCGGGTATACATGTGACAATACTGCCCCAACCTCATACTGGGAGGCATCACAAGCCAACATCATGTGTTATCTGGGGTCAAAATGTGTTAGTACCCTGGAAGATTGCAGCAGACTATGAAGTTTGAAATGCTATGTCTTGAGCCCCCCCCCCTTCTCTGGAAAATTCTCCTTCAACAGCTTGGGCAAAGGGGTCAGCTGGGCAAAAACCTATGGTCATAATTCAAAAGGCCTAAATAGGCTTTCAGCTCTGAAACAGATGTTGGTATTGGGGCTTGTGCAATGGCATCTACCTTATCACTGACTGGGAGGAGGCCTTCTGCATCAATAATATGCAGTGTAAGTCCCATTTTTCAAGCCTTTCCAATACCAATTGTAGTGTATCTAAATGGGTTTCCTGATCTACTCCAGAGATCAGAATATCATCCAAATAAACTAAAGCATTGGGGATCCCCTGTAACACCCCCTCCATTGCCCTCTGAAAAATCCCAGGAGCAGAGAACACACTGAATGGGAGGTGGTAACTCTCGGTGAGTGGTGATCATTAGCAAGTTCTTGGACTCCTCATCAAGAAGCAGCTGCTGATAAGTATGAATAAGATCAAGCTTGGAAAACAGAGTTCCACCAGCCAAGGATGCAAATAAAAATTCAAGGAAGTGGAAAGGGATCCAGCTTAGCAACCTTGTTTACAGTGACTTTATAATCCCCACAAATTCTCAAAGACCCATCTGCCTTAACTACTGGTACAATTGGGATGGCCCAGGAAGAAAACTGGACTGGTTCCAGGATACCTTCCTTCTGCAGACATTGGATTATATTTCCACTTTACTGCACAAAGCATATGGCACCAAGCGGGGTCTGAAAAAATGAGTCTGTGCATCCGGGTGCATATTAATCTTAGCTGTGATCCCAGCTGGAGTCAAAATCTCTTTAGCTTGCTCCAACATTTCCACCAATGAATGTGGATGAAGCAAACAAATGTTCTGTCAGTCCTGTTCCGGCCTATCAGGGTTGGGCCTCTTCCTTGCACCACCCACAAAAATAAATCCTTATGCTGCCCCTTGTAGGTCACTGGCAGAAACACCTTGCCAGCCAGTGGAATGGCCTCTCCTATATACGTTTGAAGCCTCATCCCTGGCGGCTGCAAAGGTGGTGATATGGCTGGCACCCACAAGCTAGCAAAGGTGTCCTGCCTTATTATGGAGAACACCACCCCAGTGTCCACTTGCATGACTAGGGTGCAACTGACAATGGTTATTTGGGTGTGTATCGGTGATGAGCGACGATCCCCCAAGGTATACGTAGCATAAATGGCATCACCATCATCCTCACCTTCCTCTGTGAAGATCTCCACAAGATTGACATTCTGCCATTGAAACTCCTGCCTCCCTGGTTGGTTGCAGGGCCACAGCTGAGTGGTACAGTGGTGTGCTAAATCCCCCCAGCGATGGCAGTGCCAGCAGATTGTGTCCTTAAACATTCAATTGTCAAGGTTATGTAGGGCACCACAACATAAACAGTGCTTTGTAGTGTGTGTGGTAGACACTTCCAGCAGCCTGCCCCTAGCAGGGCAACGAGGTCACAATTTTGGCAAATTCCCAGACACTTGTGTGGCCACTCGATGCAGGCCAGCTGTATCCTCTTTCCCACTCCTCTGTGACTCCTGGGCTCAGTGGGCTACCATTTCCATGGCCAAAGCAATATCTACTGCTGCTTTAAAATAAAGGTCTTTTTTCCCAATTGGTGGCGTTGTATTGCCTGATCGAGTACACCCAGTACAAGCCCATCGTGCAGCATCTGATTCAGGGCATCGTCAAATTCACAAAATTCTGCCACAAATTCAGAAATAGTTTCACCATGGTTCTGTTGGAGGCTATAGAACTTGAGGAACTGTACCACAGTTGAAGGCTGGGGGCTAACATGCTGTTGTACCAAACTGCATAATTTCTTAACGTTTTCTCACCTGGCTTCTGTGGTGCCATTAACTTCTGTAGCAGTAAGTAGGTCTTCTGCCCACAGACAGTCATGAAAATAGACCTCTGCTGGTCTGCATCATCAATCTTGTTTGCTTGAAATAGTGTTCCAACTGCTCCATGTACTCAGACCACTCACTTGCTCCGTCAAACTCCATCACATGCATTTTTGGAAAAAATTATTCTGTTGCCAACTATGCAAAGACCAAAATTACCTTTTATTTGAATTTTATGGAGAGGGGAGAACTGGTTTGTAATTACATTTGTTTATAGCTTGAGCTATGAGTTTCATGAATCAACTATGAAAAATGTAGTATTCCAGTCTTCTTGTTTATGTTACTTTAAAATATTTCTCCATGTTCCACAAATACTAAACAGCATAAACGAAGCATTCATATTAAGTTATAAATGAATCAACAGTTTTATCAGTGCCAGCTTGTGCAAAACAACCCTTCTTTGCACCAAACCAGCAAGATCTAATGTGACAAAAAAGGCTTCTAGGAACAAACACATTCTGCAGCCATTTTTGTGTTCAGCTTGTCATTACAGACAAATAGGAAACAATATTCTGTTGTGAAATCTCAGAGTTCTTTTTACTGTTGACATGAGCTAGATTTAGGTGAGGTGTTCAAGGGTGAAAGACTGAGGAAATGGTAAAGTACCTTACAAGTAGTTCCCTTGCCCCTCCCCATAATTCTTAATGCCTCCAAATGTCTATTTGTCATTTCTGAGCAAAGTGTGGTGGTTAAACCAAGCCCTGCAGCCATCTTCAGATCTAGATAGGCTTCTTTGCTGTGTCATATGTCATTGTCAAGGGCAAGCTTTATGAGTCTCAAGGGAGGCTTGCTGGTTCCTACCCACTACCTCCTTTCCAATTTTTCTATCTCAAGAAAAAGATATACTAAACATAAAATATGTCCAGAGGGATCAAAAACTATTCATAGTTTATTTAGCTTGCTGGCAGCATGATCATAAAAATAGAGAGAAAGTGATTTGCACAAATTCTTCACACTCTAGATGTACTTTCCCTGAACAAACAGAACTCAAAGGCTGTTTCCAGATGCACCAAGAAGAAAAAGACAAAAATACCCAGATATACTTTGAGCACTAAAATTGTATTGAAATTATTGTTAAAGGTAGAATTAGTAGGAACATTGATGAACAAAAGCTACTGAGGAGGACTTCCGGTGGATGGATCAGCGATGGCGGTCACTCTCCTCGATGTCAGAGGAGGCGACTAGCACACCCTTGGCTTGGAGGGGTGCCATCTCAAGTGGAACCCCCATGGAGCCCTTGTGAAGGGTTCCAGGCCAGGGGGCTTTTGAGGGTTAGCCTCTTCAACAGCTTGATGCTGGAGAAAGAGGCTTCCCTCTGCCCTGATGGTCCAGCCGATGGGTGACCTTAGGGTACAAGCCAATCTAACCGGGACAAGCACAGGAGATCAAGCAGAATAGTGTATGAAGAGACGGGGTCAAGATATGACCAACAATGAACGTGAGTTCGAAATGGACTATTTTACTAAAATGGAGTAACCCCCCCCCCCGTGGGAAAAGCAGTGCATAAGGAGGGACGCCTCCTAAGCGCATGAATGGACTAATGTAGTGAAGGGGGAAGGGGGGAAATAAACAGAGTTTTTTCTGAGAGACTTACTTGAGTACTGATAGTGAAATTACGAGTCTTTCGAGTCCCAGCATAGCGGTTTGGAAGTGTAAACAAAGTGAAATATGGCAGCTTCCCGAGGGAAGTTAAAACCAAAACCAGGCAGGCAGAGTCCAAGACTGGAAGAGGGAGCATACGTCATGAAGTTGCTAGCGGATATGCTGAAGCCGGTAATGGAGCAACTCGGTGGTATTAACCAGCAGTTGGCCACACTAAACCAAAATTTCGCTCTGCACATGGCAGAAACGGAGAAGAAAGTGGAGCATGCAACTGTGAAAATTACAGAGATGGATATTGCAAATAAGAAGAGGAAGAAAAGAGTGACTGATGTGGAAACAGCACAAAAACTTCAGGAAACTCGGTTGTTACAGCTTCAAAAATTCCTTAGCTTTAAAGATGGAGTCAATCTTCTCTCTTCTGTCGTTGACTTTAAAAATTACACATTCAGGAATCGCCCACCTGTACTGAATTCCATTAGTTTGAAGAAATGAGATCAATTCCTTGTAGCCTTTCCTCTTTTGCCGAATTTCAACTGGAATGTCCTTTAAAATCTTTATGATTGTATTCCCAATTTTCAGTGGATTTGCCGAAGTTGCCTTTAATACCGCATCTCTGGTCTGTCTTCTTGTGAATCTCACCACAATCTCTCCAAGCAGGTTATTTTTTCTGATATAATTAGAGTATGCCTGATAGGCAGCCTCCATGTCTTTTACTATTTCATCCGCTCATATACCTGTTACTGGAGTGATGATCTCTGCCAGAGTCTTCTTTACATCTTCTTTTTCAATTTCAGGCACACCCTGATGGGAAAGATGTATTAATAAAGATGATACAAATGGATTTCAAAAGAATATGAAAGCAGCTTGGTGCAGTTGGAAAGCTGGATGAGTATAGATCGTTCACCCAGAGTGCTGGTGGCATCTGTTAGTCTCTCTCCTCATGGAGACAGAATATCTCTTCCCATTGTGTCTCTGCTTCAGCATGTTCTGTTCTTATTTTCTAACTTACTGGTCTCTTCATTGACCTGTCTTGTGTTAAATGTATCATTGTGCATTTGTTTTGATGATTTCATTATTTAGTATGGTTTTGATGTCTAATAAAGTTGCCAAAAATCACTTTGACTTGTTTGGAATATATAATAATGACATGTCTATTTATTTAGGATACAACAGTACTATTAACCATTTCCTAATGAATGTGAGCTTTTCTGGAAAGCTAGGAAAATTTGCATAGCATTTTCTGGGTAGCTAGAAAAACTTGACAAAATAACGTTGTCAAGGTTGTAGCCTGAAGAGAATCATATCATATCATAGAATCATAGAATGTTAGAGTTGGAAGGGACCTTGCAAGTCATCTAGTCCGGCCCCTGCACTCTGCAGGAGCATAGCCAAAAGATAGCCCTACAACATACCCAAAAGATGGTTGTCCAGCCTCCACTTGAAAACGTCCAGTGAAGGAACATCCACCACCTCCCAAGGCAGTCTGTTATGAGCACCGCAATCCTAGAGTCGGATTCGAACAAGGGAACCTTTACCTTTACTAATGAATGTGAGCTTTTCTGGAAAAGCTAGGAAAATTTGCATAACATTTTCTGGGTAGCTAGAAAAACTTGACAAAATAACGTTGTCAAGGTTGTAGCCTGAAGAGAATCATATCATATCATAGAATCATAGAATGTTAGAGTTGGAAGGGACCTTGCAAGTCATCTAGTCCGGCCCCTGCACTCTGCAGGAGCATAGCCGAAAGATAGCCCTACAACATACCCAAAAGATGGTTGTCCAGCCTCCACTTGAAACCGTCCAGTGAAGGAGCATCCACCACATCCCGAGGCAGTCTGTTCCACTGCTCAACCACTCTTACAGTTAGGAAGTTTCTCCTGATATTTAGCCGGTATCGACTCCCTTGTAATTTCCACCCATTAGATCTAGTCTTGCAATCCGGAGCAAGAGAGAATAGATACGCTCCATCTTCTACATGACAGCCCTTCAAATACTTGAAGACTGCAATCATGTCCCCTGTAAGCCTTCTCTTTCCCAGGCTAAACATACCCAACTCTTTCAGCCTTTCCTAAAAAGATTTGGATTCCAACCACTCAAGGGTTTTTTTGCACACTAGGCAAGGCTACCTTCTGGCACCCCCCCCCCATGCACCCACCAATTTTAAAATATAAATGCATTTTAGGAAATAATAATGATGATAATGATAATAAACATGAGCAATGGCTTTGGTTATGACGTGATATGCCAGGCTTACTTTCTCCCCTCCACCACAAACATCAAACCCCAACAACACACTGACTCTCCAAACTTGACAGCTGCAATAGCCCTGTGTGCCTCCCTTAAACAGCTAGACAAGAGACAGAAGCTTCCCTCTCCTTCTCCCCCCCAACCCCGCCTCTAAAAGCTTCACCTGCAATCCAAAGGGGGCTGAGAGAAAGGGGGGGAGAAAGATTCCCTGGAAATTGGAACTGGATTGCAAAGGAAAGGGGAGAGGGGAGAGGGGCTTAGAAGGCTGTGGATCTGCTTCCGCTTGAGACCCCCCCTTCCTTCACCTGAACAGTCAAAGTCGAGGCGACCCTTGAGGAGGAACCCCACATGGCTCCCACACAGAGGGAAGGAAGGGAGGGGGCTGAACAAAGGCCGGAACAATAGGGGGTCCCTTAAGGAGAAGTGCCCCTCTCACCCTGGGAGCCCCCCCTTTTTCCAACCCTAGACAACACACACACACACACCATTGTCTTGCACCTGGCTGCTCCGACTCACCAGCCTCCCTCCTCTGAGTCTGGAATTCACGTGGCCACTGTTCTCTTTCCAAGGTGGAAGCCAAGGAAATGCCACTTTCTGTTTGCCCTCTTCCCTCCCACTCTAGGAATTGAAGGCCCTATGATTATTTTAACTATTAAAGAACCAAGCGACCAAGGGGATTGGTCTGGGTCTCTCAGACAGCTGCTGGGGTGAGTTTGTGTAGGTCTTTCAGCTGATTTTTTGCATGCACCTGCCTTGTAACGCAATTCCATGCACAGGGAAGAAATGGAGGATGTCACGGTTCTGAATGGGAGGTCTCCATGGTCTGGCGGCAGGTTGAGCCTGGGGAGGAGAGCCCCGCACAGCAGTTGCCGGCTGGCTCCTCTTGGACGTGGAGAGCATGCCCGCCTTTCTGAAGGAGCCAGGCTGTCTTCGAAGGAAGTCGCTGGGCGGGAAGGGGTGGCGGACTCCACTCGGAGACCTCGGGCTCACTCCATGGAGCCAGGAGGTGGCAAGCATCTGAGAGTGCCTGGCGCTTTCTTCAGAGGAGGGTGCTGGGGGGGAGAAGGGGCTAAGGGAGGCACTGCTCAGTAACCTCAGAGGCTCTCTGCTGGTCCCCCAGCTTTTGCTGGGGGTGGGTGCACTTGCCGAACTCAGGGAGAAAGAGACAGCGGTGGCGGCAGTAGTCAGGGAGATGCAGGGCTTTGGGTGGGGGCTGGTGGGCTTTGGTGGGGGGGAGCCAGGTCCAGTTTGGTGCCCTAAGGGCTGGCCCGCACTCTAGGTGAATGCCTAGTTCGCCTAGCGGGTGAGCCAGCCCTGTCCAACCCTCTCCCCATCCTGGGAGCCCTCTTCTGGACACGCTCAAGCTTGTCAACATCTTTCCTAAAATGTGGTGCCCAAAACTGGACACAGTACTCCAGGTGAGGCCTGACCATATCAGAATAGAGCGGAACTACCACCTCCCGTGATCTGGACATAATGCTTCTGTTAATGAATCCTAAGACTGCATTAGCTTTCTTCGCAGTCACATCTCACTGTAGGTTCATTTTTAGCTTGTGATCAACCAGAACAAGAAGAAAATTATGGTTTCTGACATCTATACTGGATTATTTAGGCTATAATGTTAAATTGTTGCTTCTTCATACGGTGTTCTTTTCGACAGTTCTAGAGCAAGAAAATAGCTGAACGAGGACCCTTTTGTTGCTAGTCTGACAGTAGTTACAGATAAATATAGCCGTAAGGAATTGATATGGAAATTGAGGGGGTGATGGAAAAAGCCTGTAAAGTGGAATAGCTTTTTTCCCAACAGTGATACAGATACAAGTGTAACCTAAAGCCAGAATCCAGCTATTTGTTTTTCGCATCTCAGTTACTGCACAAAATGGCCTATATATATCCAAAGCCCCAAGTCCCACAAATAGCCTACCATCTCACAAGGTCTTACTTCTTAATTACTGTTTTCACAACCAGAATCATAAGCAGCAAACCCTCACCCCAAAAAAGGAGAGCCTAAACGTTACTACAACAGTTATCATGTAACTTAACAACAGCTGTCAGAAATTTTGCCATGCACAAAGTAGCTTATCTCTGAGTAACCAAGATGATTTAGCTTTTGAAAAGACAAAGTCCTGATTAAATAACAGAGAGATCGACTTCAGGTTTTGGCGACTTGCTGGTGCGTGCACTCCATCAAAGCTCTGATGAGAGCGGCCCATGATTGTGCTGGACGGGAGGGGTCCCAGATGATTTCGGGTCCCCCCAGAGCCCTCGGAGGGGGCTCATAGCCTGGGGCGCAAGGAGTGCCTCTCCTGAGGCAACAGCCAAAGGATTGAGGCTTCTTTTTGCCCCAACAGGTCCCGCCGCTGAAAGAAAGAGGAGGAAGCAATATAGAAACCTGACATTATTTCTACAGAAAAACTCCACTCTGTACAGATGGATAATCCCAGAAGGATTTATCTTCAACTTTAAAGAGAAAAAAGAAAATATTGACTCTGTTACAAAAACAAAAGCATTTTTGGAGCAGCACCAAAGTTCAGCAGAAGAAAAAGGGAAAGCAGAGGACAATAACACTACAGAAGATAATAGTGAACATGGATTGAGAAGCAGCGGTAGTTCATCGAGTAGTTCTTCAGAAGAAACTCTGGACTCTGAATCAGAATTAGGAGAAGCAGCTCCTAAGCCTCTCAAAATCAAGCTGGCCTTTGATAAAAACGAATGTAGAGAAAAGAAAGTCGATAAATAGCTTAACTTTGAATATATGATCTTTTTAATTAATAATTGAAAAACTAAGATACACCCATTATGTCTAATTATGCTTGTATTTGTTTGAATTAATAACATTAATAGCTAATCTCCATTTTTCTAAAGATCCTAAATAGGGAAACACCAAGAAACAGATGTATAAATTGTTATATGATCCTTGCCAACTCTGTATTTTAGTTAGAATATCCCTTACCTTTATCTTTTGTAGTGTGTAGAGATTAAAAGCAATAAAATGTTTTGAAAAAATAACAGAGAGATCAACTCAACTCTTAGTTCTGAAAATTGGGGCAGCCAAAAAGAATGTGATCCACAGAATCAATTATGTTGTTGCCACAATTACAGAGTCTATCTTAATGTAGAAGCGCACCAACATGAATGCCCTTCTATACTTTGGGAGAATTAGCTCAGGTAGATAGTTTAGCATTTTTGTTGGAGGGAGAATGCCTACTGAGAAAGATGAACTCACTCTGCAGGCTCTAATCAACGTACTTTCATAATCAAAGTCCCTCAGATGTCTTCTAATGAACTGGGTCAATTCTTGTTTACTCGTTGTTTCTGTTACTTCATTAGTAATGCCCAAACATGATAATTTATGATCCAGTAATCCTTCCCAGTCACTTGTGAGATGGTCCAGCTTGACTAGTCCGAGGAGGCTTGATACTGGATTTGATTGTAGGATTCTAATTTTCAGACTGAATGCTCTGCCCCAGGCTCTTGCTTCAAAGGACATCTCCCCAACTTTGGCTCTCAAAGCTATTCCTGACACACATTGAGGGATTCCCAAAATATTATATAGGAATCTTAATAGTGTGCTAGCAATGTTGTCTGTTACTGCTCTGATCTAAACCCTGGCAGCATATAGCATCTGCCCCGTGACTTTAGCATTTACTTTAACTGCTACAGGAACATACCAGAGAAGTAATAAAACCTTGAGATGGCCATTCCAGTATTCATAGTAACTCTTACAACAGAGTTCAAGTGCACCTTCCAAGAAAGGCTTGCTTGAAAAATAACTCCTAGATATTTGA
This sequence comes from Gekko japonicus, assembly GCF_001447785.1. Taxonomy (NCBI): domain Eukaryota; kingdom Metazoa; phylum Chordata; class Lepidosauria; order Squamata; family Gekkonidae; genus Gekko; species Gekko japonicus. The sequence continues at coordinate 255,398 of NW_015172572.1, forward strand.
AATGTTCCACTTGCTCCATGGGTTGACCTACTTCTGACCAATTGTACTTCTTTATTCTTTGTTTTTTATTGAAAAGAAGAACCTTTGACTTAGTAAGACTAATAGCTAAGCCCTCATTGGAACAATAGCCCGAAAATGAACCTATAAGATTACATAGGCCAACCACAGATCTCGACAGAAGAGCAGTATCATCTGCATATAAGAGACAGAGTAATTTAACATGAGCCAGGCAAGGTGAGTGAAATTCATCTCCAGAAATATGATAACTTAAATCACTGAGATATAAACTAAATAGCAATGGTGCGAGGCTACTTCCTTGCTTGACTCCTTTACTCAATGGAATTGCTTTCCGGTTCCAGTTGGGCAGGGTAGTAGTGTTCTGATTGTGCTCTGCTCCACAGAGGGCACTTTTATTTGGTTTTAAATTGCTTTTAATTTATTTTACCTTTTATTGGCTTGCAGGTCTTTTAAACTTTTTTCCCATTGGTTCAACTGTTTCAGTAAGTTTATTTTACATATTTTAGTATGTTTATTTTTACACAGGGTCTCAGTTCTCATCTTGCACAGAACACCCACAAACCGTGGACACAGCTGGTATGCCCTGACTCTTGCAGATTAAGGTGCTTAAGAGTGCCTTCCCTGAGGGCACACAAGATCTTAAAGTCAGTACAACTGGCCCCTCCGCAGAAATGAATTGAGAAGCTTCTGTAAGCAGGAGACTGCTTCATAAATTGGAGCTCCCGTGCCCACAAGATGTTGGTGAATTGGGCAACTGTGACATGCTGTCCAACATTTCTCAGATGAAAGTAGAGAAAATCCTGTGGCTGAGTGGATGTGACTATGGGCAGAGTTTGACAAGACTAGTCCATAGTTATCCTTCAATTGGCCATTCTTGTTCTAGATCGGTGTTATCTGTTTTCAAAGTACTATTGGGCAACTGTGACATGCTGTCCAACATTTCTCAGATGAAAGTAGAGAAAATCCTGTGGCTGAGTGGATGTGACTATGGGCAGAGTTTGACAAGACTAGTCCATAGTTATCCTTCAATTGGCCATTCTTGTTCTAGATCGGTGTTATCTGTTTTCAAAGTACTGAGCTCTGAGCAGGAACAGGAGCAGGAGACAGAAGGGTGAGTATTTAAGAAAGCTCCTTGACAGAGGCACGAGCCTCTGGCACGAGCCGAAGGGCAGCTCTTAGCCCAGGGACTCTTGGACTAGGGGCTCTGTGAGACGCCCAAGAAGAGGCAGAAAGTGAAAACCCTAGGCTCCTTGTTTTCCCCATAAAGTAATTTGACTTTGACAAGAAAAAAACACATAAATACAAAGGGATTTAAAAGGGGGATTACATTTACTTATTTTAAAAGAATTATGAAGCCAGAATGCCAGCAGGGGGTTGGGGGCTATCCAGTGTTTTGCACGGAGTGTCACATGTATGACTATCTGCCCACTGGGCAGAAGTCTTGGGTGTGTGCTCGGTGCAAGGAGCTCCTGGTTCTCAGGGAACGTGTGTGCTCCCTTGAGGCCAAGGTGGCTGATCTGGAGAAGCAGAGACAGTCAGCTAGGCGCACAGAAA